>NW_010239237.1:0-12401 GCF_000690775.1 Eurypyga helias
CTGAGGAACTCCACTCGTCACCGATTAGGGGAAGGAAGCAGATCATATGACCTCTTGATACCCCTAGACACCCAAAGCAGAGTATATCCTTCTGGAGGCCAAAGACTTGAATTTAAGCTTAGATGTTTAAAAGTGCATCTGCATGACACTGTTAGTTTGGCACAGGAAGATGTTTTCCAAGTGAATTTTTTAATTGTTCTCAACCACTGCAACTAGGTTTGCATAACAGAGAGGTCTCAGGAGGCATGAACTCTCTTCCCTTTAGGTAAAACTGATCAGGAAGATGTACTCTGAGATCACACATAATAAATTTTAGCTGCTAATTGACAATCAGCTCATGGGGTCAGACTAAATTTATCCGAAGGAAAGTGACTACAGTGCAGACAATGTTCCTTACACCATCTGTTTTGTTCTACAGATCCTCTCTTGTTAGACCACACTTCTTGTTAGTGTAGACATGACAAAGCTTTTACTGGTTATGACCGTAGGTTTCTGAGGAACTGATGCAGTCAGAATCTGTTGTACTTCTGAGTCCTGTACCTCAGATGCAAGGAAAATGAAGCAGAGGAAAATAAAATGAGAAATGGAACTTAAGAAAAGTCCTTTTTAGCCCCTTTTAAAAGCAGGAACAATATTATTAGTCCATATTTATACCATATATTAGATAATCTATATATACCTCATACATGCCCAGAGAAGTTGTGAACGCCCCTTCCCTGGAAGTGCTCAAGGCCAGGCTGGATGAAGTTTTGAGCAACTTTGTCTATTGGACAGTGTCCCCGCCCGTGACAGAGTGTTGGAACTAGATGATCTTTAAGGTCCTTTCCAAATCAAACTGTTTTGTGATTCTATACCATTGGGTTCAGTCAGTTGAAGGCAAGTCAACAGACACCAAGAGTCACCTCAGGCATCACCATTCTTCATCTTTCCTGAATGTGCTTTCCAACGTTAACTTTTCTAATACAGATTTCAAATTAAATACAAAGCTTTTTGGTACAAGATGATGCCTTTTATGCTTTATCCTGATTCATATCTGACCTATTCTTTATCTTAGAAAGGAACTATCTTTTGAAAGTAATATGTCACTGACGACATAAATAAGTTGATTACCTCACAATATGATAGTCTCCTTGCTCCCATGGTCCCCCATTGTTGTTGTCCATCATCCAGCTACCAAAACTAAGTGCAATACACTGGGATATAAAAAAACTGTGTAGACCTGGAAAATAGGACTAGGACTGACTTCTGATTTCCAAGCTAAGCTCTTGCTGTTAAACCTCAGGCTTGTTTCCAAATGCTTGAACAGGTCTTGCCTCTCTTGGTGGTTCCTCAGTGTTTCCTTCACTGCACTGAAGCCCGCAGAAAAGCATGGTCTCAGCCAAACACTTTTTCTGCCTACAAAAATGCATGCAACAAACCATTTCTAGCTGGGAGAACTTTTTTATAACAGGGAAGATGAGTCTGTGGTCAGGAGCACACCCTGATAGAGAAACTTGGACATTAAAGAGACAGGAAAGGCTCAACATTCAGAACATTTTCCTGATGGCTGCAAACTGCAGAGAGTTGCTGCAGGTACTGGATGAGAGAGGGCAATGTGTTAAATGTCAGTAAGGAAAGGTTAGCCCAAGAGTGTTGTGTTCAGGTTGGCTGTTATATACAAAATTGAGCTGGCCTTTTATGCCTTATCATTTAAGTAAAAGTTAAAGTTAAAAGAGGGTTTGCAAAGCTTATGTCTAATTACTTGAATGTTGCTGGAAAGAGCTAAATGATAAACCACAGTATCAGTATCTTGGCTGAAATACTAATGGAACGTGCAAGAGTGATTGTAGAGATTTGGGGCAGCTTTATTCATCGTGATATCAAAATTTTTGGCCTACAGATGACAAGAATCCTAGGTGTCCTTTTCACAAAGGCTTGAAATTCTGCTCTGAAATGGGCATATTAAGGCTGGAAGATTAAATTAGAATCAAAATATGATAATGCTCTGAGATGATGACAAAATGAGGATTTCTGTATATATGTAGAGCAAATATGCATCTTTGAGACACAAACACACACACACATATACACACATATATACACTAGTAATTATTAGTAAGTTAGCAAGAAGTTCTAATAATAAATTGTCAGAAAAATTGACCAAAAAGAATTAAATCGTGAATTTTCTGAAATTCAAGAAGTGGCTCCTCTGACCAGTTGCATAACGATGAGATAAGATTCACAGCTTGCAGTCTGCAGGCTTTCATGATCCAGCTGCAAGGTGCTACAGATCTGTCCTCCCCCAGATCCTCTCATTTGGGAGGGACTTCAAAGTAGCCAAGGCAACTGAAAGGAGGGTGAACTATTATAGAGCATGCATATATTTAGGAAATCCTGAACTCTTAAAAATCTGCCAATAATTGCCTCCCTGTCTTACGAAGTCATTTTTCTTTCTCTTAACAGAGTGCTGCTTCTACCAGCTTTGATTACAGAAAAGCACAATTGCCTCTTCAAAAAACTGACTGTCTTCTTTTTTAAACACACACTGAGCCCTGGTAGGCTGTGGTATTTCACTAGAGACTGAGGCGAGTCTGAAGCTAGCACAGCCAGTAAGGAAGACGATAAGAGCAGCACATTCCTGTGTGAAATGTTATATTCAGGTTGTCTCAGAATCAGACAGCGACTTCCACCCTGAGTGTGTGTGAGCGGGTGCTGGATGGTATTGTTTCCTCCAGAATGAAGCTGCAATGGTAAGATGTTGAAATTGCACCTGAGTTTAAGTATCTCACTGATACACGGTCCAATCTCACCAGCACCTGTACTGTTAAACTGCAGTAAATGTTGAGGAAATAGTAACTCCCTGCAGAACTGTCTCTGACAGCCACTTTTGTCTCTACGCTACCTTTTGTCTCCCTACAGGCTCTTAACCTTGAGAACCATAGAACCAAAGTTTAATAAGGTTCAGTATCCAGCCAGCTTCCTTCCAGAGAAAATGTTGGGATTTGGGGCTGACATTTTTAGTGAGGAACAGATTTCTAGCTCTGACTGTTGGATAATAAACCCCACTTTTTACAAACAACAAAGAATTCTTTATTAAGGCAGTGATCTTGACTGGGTTGTATAAGATGGCATTAATTTCATAATCAGTGTCCTTTTTCTGCAGAAAGAATGAACGATTCCTCAATCTGAGCTTATTTTAAAGATACAGAGCCTTATTCTTTTTATAGTCCATATCCAAAATAATCTTTGGAACTAAAAAAAAGTTTATTTTGCTCTCATATTTCACACTAGTATTGATTGAAATGAAAACAAACTTTGACACACACAGTTTTACTCCTTTATTTAGGGAAATGTCAGCACAGTATTTAAAGCAGACAAGGCAAGGGAATGATCCCTTATTGCCTGCTTAGGTCTTTGCAGGTATCACATTCCCTGAAATTTTTAGGGGAGGACACAAGAAAAATGAATATTGTGCAGCTGGCATATAAAAATTCCTTTGGATATTGTTCGCGACAGCTGGCTCTCATACAAGAACAGAGAATTCCTCACAGCCATGTAAGTGTTTGAGGAAGTTGACAATTGCTGCAATAACTAGTGAATACATAGTTCAGGTTAGAAATGTGTACAGGAGACAAGGTTACAAATGTTTTCCAGAAGGTAGAAAACAAAAGGCCAGTTATTTAACCACTCTGAGTTGTGGAGGACCTGAGAGCCAGAGTGTGTGTGTGTGAATGACCTCATGAGGCTTTTTAAGGCAGCACTTTTTTAACATACAAAAGCTTAAATCAGCTCATTAACAGCAATACAGAATTCTAGGAGGATTTTTCCTGCTTCTAGAATAAACTGAAGCAGTTTTTTTCCTGTTGAAGTGAATATTCTATTAGTCTTGTTGGCATAGTCTCTAACAGCAATCTCTACCACTTCACATAAAACATGAAGTTCTTCATGCAAGTTTACTTCATAACTTCTTTTGAGAGGAGACTGTGAGTATTTTTTTTTAACAAGATAATTACTGCATGTCACTCCTGAGGTCATTGGAGACCGTCGTACAAGAGGACTTTGTTCTCTGCTTTGCTGGTCAATTCTGAATACAGAGCTGCTTATGCAACAGCACAGTTGCAGTCCTTCCTTTAGAAAATCATTGTGAGAGAAGTTTTTATTTTGAAATGTTTTGGATAGTCATACAAAAAGTACATGTGATATGTATTATGTTGTACAGTTAAAAATTTTTAGTCTACAAAACAAATTCTCTTTTTATTAAAAAAAAAAAAGCAACTGAACAGACAAGTAAACCCAATCTAAATAATGAATCAAACACCCAGAAATGGTTGGCTTATTTTTTTTTCCCCACCATGTAATATTATTCTCTTTATCACCTTGGTTTTAAACCTGCAAGGTTCACTCAGGTTACATTTCTAAGCTTTTCTCTGCTACTACAAGGAAAATTTCCTCTTAGATGAAAGCTAAATTTTGCTAAAAAAAAAAAAGAAGCCAGGATTTGTATCTAAAAGGAAAATGTCAGATATCACAAGAGTCATGATATCATACTAAAGTAATCTCAAAGATCCTGGCAGTGAGTCCTGAGGTGGTCCCAGGAACAGCTGGCATGAAGCGATGACTGAGGTCATGACATGAGGTGCCAGAGTTAGAGTTCCTATCATGAAATAGGGACCAGGGACAATATACTTCTACCCTCACAAAGATAGTAGGGCATGTGCTTAAGCACAAAGATACTCACTACGTCTATAACCCTTTCAAGGCAGAGTGCCCGTGGTGAGGACACACTGATGTCCTGATCCTTCTTTCTCTTTCTCTGCACTCTTCCCACCCTTGTCTGAGTGCAATACATAGCTCAGGTCCTTCGGCACTCACTTTTTTCCCAGTAATCACCCCAACAGTTTTTTAAAAAAATATTATTTATTGAGGAAAAATGTATATCTTGTTTACTTTGCCATATATCATGTTATGTCTCTTCTTCTTACCCCCTTGCCACCTCCCTGTCCTTAAGTCCTATTGGGTATCTCTGTGAGTGAGCAGCCTGTGCTAGAATCTGAATTCTGTTTTGTTACATAAACTTGGATGCAGAGCAGCTCCATCAACTTATCTGCATTCTTACAGGGGTTACTGAGAATAAAATCAGGACAAAACTCCCAGTTTGTTGTCATCTGATTTCTAAATGGAGATGTATGACCTTCAACACATAAAAGGACTATTTGTTCATTTCCATTTTAATGGAGTTTCTTACAGGTTCCTAATATGTTACTTGGGAATCACTTCAAAATACTAAAGGAGACGCTATTCCCTAGGGAATAAAGAGGGATAACTAATGTTTTTAGGTTTATTCTACCTAAATATGCTGAAAGATTATGTTGGAAATGACTTTCATTGAAGAGTGCATTAAAATAATTTTAAATAACATTAATTAAGTGAAGATATCAAGAGCATACATTTTAGTGCACAGGTTAATATTTACCCATGTCCTTTTTTGTTCTTTTGTCTTCACCTCCATCTCTTCATGTCCAGTTGCAGTAGTTGTTTTGCAGAGTCTTTGGCCCATTGCTTGGAAAGGAGGTTTCATACTTTGCAGCTTTGTGTTGCTGGATAAAGTGGACAAGACAGCCAAATGCAGTCTCTTTTTGGGACACCTGCTGTCCTCCAGCCCCCAGCCTGCCTATTAAAATGCCCACATCTGCAGTGACAAGAGTCAGACCTTCCAACTACATGTATCTCATTGGTTTAAACAGCTTTCATTCCATATACTGAAAAGCAAGATGATTCAAATTCCCTGTGCGAGGCTGCTCTAGAGTAACCTGTCACTACAGTAACTACCTAGAAAAACTGTTCTCCCCGACTAGTCACCTAGTGCAGGTGTCTAGAATTAAATTTCCTATATCATTCTACCAATAAGGAAACACACTGTTATTTAAATTTCCTTTTTGCAGGAACTGTCCTGCTCACAAGAAGAGTTAGCTCTGCAGAAAACTGGTCATTTGTACTAGATATTCCTGCATATTTTGGTCTTATTTTGACTGAAATTTAAATTTGAAATCCAATATTAGTGATTAACAGAAGAACCTGGTGAACTGATACAAACTTTCATGTGACATCTAAAGAGATGACTGAAGCAGCAACTTTTGAAAGTACATTCAAAGGATCTAGAGAAATAATATGTATTGATTTTCTGTAACTGAGGATGAAAACTCATGTGTAGTCTTGCTTATTTGCAAGAATATATTAGTGATAGAAATACAGGCATGTTGAGTAATGTGGGTTCGAAGACAAAATCTCAGATTAACTTCAGAGAAAGCTTAAATGCTCTATTTGTTCTTCAATAATACATTTTATGAAACTGGTTTTATTTTTCAGTCAGATCCAAATAAGCAGAGGCTGAAAAATACAGCATATTTCATGTCTCTGGTGGCTCAAATCACCTCTTTCAATCCCAAAGATACTGACTCACTGGGTCTCAATATCCATATTAGAAATGTCCTTGTATCTTTATCCTGGAGTTCAAACCTACATTCGTATCTGAGTCTGTTCTACTTTTTATTTTTTTCTTAGGACCTTAAATGCTGAAACGGTCAAACTTCATTCAGGTACAAAAAAATTACATTTTTAACCTTGAAAAAATCAAATGTGGGATATCTAAGTGAATATAGAATTTAAAGTTAAAATGAAACATTTGTAGACAGATCTGGCCTGCACTATGTACTGAATATCAGGCATTAAGGGAAAGTGGAAAAAAAAAAACCTGTTAATTGTGAAGTCTGTTGCACAGAGTATGAAAACTGAAAACAAGACATATCATTTCAAGTACTTTTATGTCTGAATGTTCCCCTTTTGGTGACCTTGCACTATACCTAGGATATAGCTAAACCCAAAATTAAATCAAAGGGATGCTGATTGGAATAAGCTTCAAGAAATAAACAAAAACCCTCATTCCCCCTACAGAAAAATCAGAACATCTCACTGTGATTTAAATAAAAGCTGTCTTTGCTGAGGAAAAAGAAGTTGCTTTACCAAAATAAGAGACTAATATGATCTTTCAACAGAATAAATTCCTTATTGTTGACAGACACATTTGGTGTTTATGATACCACTGTTAACCAAAGTCATACCCTTTGGTTTGGAAAAATAGTCACGCTGTATGAAACATTATAGAATTTTATGGTTTACAATGCATAAGAAAATAAATATGAGAAAGTTTTCCTTACGCCTACAAACCAACTGAAGATACGTTTTCTGCCTGTTAAATAGCTGCCTTCCAAAGAGTTCTTGCTATCAAATGAAACTTCATAAATTCCTCAAATGTATTTTATATTGAGAACCTAGCGATGTATGGGAGTTTGTTATGTAGGATTTCCTTTTGGTTTGAAGTAGTTATCCCAGTCATCCTTATATTCTTTAGGGATTAATACTCACTGGAAGACATGAGCATTCATTTTTGCAGGACACCACCAAGCCATAGAAAGAATAGAGAAACTTATTTCTGAATCTTTAAGAAGCTATTCAAATTTATGTGATAAATTTCTGTTTGAAGAGTCTAAACATCACCTTATCTTCACAAACTTTAATATAAAAAAAAAAAAAAAGTAGAGCTTTTAAAAAAGAGTTTGTGGACACCCTGCTCTGGTAATTGCATATAGAATACTTCTAATACAGACATATTTTGGATAACGAGGACTGCAAGGACCAAGAGACAGCATCAGTCTCCCTTCCAAAGCATAGCATTTATTGCCCTAGCTGTCAGAGCCGAATAGATTGAGCATGTGGTGTTTATAACAACTCGTTAGCTCTTATATGCTTGACATGTGGCAACAGCTTAAAACCATTTGGAAGCAGAGGCTAAAACAGGCTTCTGCACAGTGAGGGATGACATTGCTGGAGCAAATCCTGTGCACCTATGAGGATAGCCTACAGCTGCTGCCTTTCAGATGCTGGTTTCCGTCTTGCTGTGAGAATTCTGCCTGGTGTGAGCCTGTGTTTAGGAAGGCTGCCTGATCATCTGCAGGGCAGGTGAGGGAACACCCATCAGTCTGAAAACAGGTGCCTCTGAAAGGAAGGGAGTCATGTTCACTCTTCCCTGATATGTTGCTGATGGCTGCATCAGAAAATTATTGTGACATAAAATATGGTAATATAGTGCGAAACCAACAAGGGATTTGGCAGTCTTTTCACCTGGACTAAGACATCACGCACCAAGACTCTGCTTTGGAAATAGCAAAGGAGCACACTTAACCATGGCAGTCAGGCTGTGTCCTTTCTTCTACATAGCTGCAGGTTTGAAGTAAGAATTATTGGGAAAATTCCAGTAGCGCACATAAGGCAAAAAGCCCAAATGATATATTTGATGGCTTTCACTGGCCTTAAATTCTATGAATACCAGGCATAAATGCAAAGCCAACAGTCATAAAATTGGTGCTAAATCCATCTTTCTTCCCTGCAGTTACTACTGCCCAAACTTTTCCCCAGGTGGTTTGTGTTTTGGGGTGGGGTTTTTTTTGGTGTTTTTTTTTTGGTTTTTGTTTTTTTTTTTTTTTAATGCTTGTGGAAACTTTTTGCACAGTGATCAACAGATTTGGGCTGGTCCAGACCCTCAGCATGCTCTCAGATAATATCCTGCTGGTTTCCTCCTGTGTTGTACCAGTTCTGCATCCCCTAACTCACCTCCTGCACTCTCACCTGCTGAAAATAACACAAAGGAGGAGCAATTTTCTCGTGGTCTTCAGATATCTTTGCAAAGACAGCAGAGCTACAGAGAGCACAATTATGCATACACTGTACTGTTTTATAGCTGGTTTTATCCTATTAATTGTTATACAATAACTAGTTAGTACATATATCCTAATCTAAGACTAGCCAGGGAAATAATAAATTCGTCTCCATTTAACTCTCGGGTTGATAGATATCCATCCAAGAGATGTTGTTCTTTATCTATGATCAATAGTTTTATTTTATGTGAAATATTCAGCTAGGCTTATTGTCATGGTGCCTAAGCACCATTTATTTAAAATATGTATTTAAGAAGTATTTCTGTAAGTTGGAGAAAAAAAACATTTCCTGATATTACAAATAGATGTCAATGGCCTGGTCCAAGCAAAGAGGTGCACCTTTTAAAAGTAGAAAAGTATGTTCCCATGCCTCTTCATCTTTAAAGCTAGTAAATAATTGAAGAGCTCTAGGAAGATATGGAAGACATGGCTAGAAAATTATATTCAGACCTAGACACTTGTCAGACATGACTCTTAGTTCAAGACTGTTAGCTGCTTAAGGAATGAGAGCATTTCTCCAATCTCAGCAGTGATGATTTCAGCTTTGAATAGCATACTTTCAGATTTATGACCCAGGGAAGTGAGAGACATTGCACACATCCTTGGCTGCTCTGTGAGATGGGGAAGAATGGGGTTTCCATCCCTCTTTCCATAGTTCTTATGTATTCTTACCCTCTGGTAGTTTAAGGTAAAAAATATTGGAGCAAGAACTTCGTATGCACTCCCTGTGGGGCATGACCATCAGACTGCAGTGTTATTCTCTCCCTAGTTTTTGCCTTCTGGCTCAATGACTTCTTAAATACTGCACACAAATTGAAACTTTTCAACAAAAAGGAATGAAAGTTTCTTATTCTCCATTTCAGCATGTACCCCAAGTAGGGACATGAAGCATCTATGCTGGATTTTCTTGAAAGAGGTTTCTGCCTCATAGTCCATCTCTTGCATACTCTAACAATGGCAACCTTCTTTACTAAAAACGAAGGCAGGGTTTTCACTTTCCAGGGGACCCTCCATGAAAAATATATTTTTTGTAGAAGTCACTTTCACTCTGTGCAGAGGTGCAATGTAGTTCTGGACTATGCAGAGCTTCAGGTCAACATAAGTGCTTGACATCACTGAACTACTGGTAACCACTGGGCACAAGCAGTATTACAAGAGCTTAGGGAAATAAATACCTTCAATGTTAGGCATCACCTGCAAGGAGTTTTAAAACCTTTTTTATATTGGAGTCAAGTGCTTAAATTCAAACACTTAGTCTAAAAGGATTTGCTCAGAAAGTCTCTGAGGTAGGGTTGAATAAAGTAATTAACCCAAGTCTTCAGGTTAAGAGCTGCAACAGTGATTGATACAGCAAGAAACAGTAATTCCTTTCACTGCAGGAGCAAAGAGAAATAGCATTAGTGAAGAAGGAAGACAAACCAGGTGTCCATCATGGTCCCTTCTTATTTTACGTATCTATGAAAGAGGTAAAGCCTCAGTAGCTATTACCCAGTTCACTGTGTACCTTGCTGTTGCATGAACAGCTCTCCAGTGCTGACATCATCCTTCACTGTATCTTCTGTTCCTTTTAGTTGTTTGCTAACCCCAATTACCACACTTCTCCTTCAGAGTCCAGGCAAACCCCTGAGGGCAGAGGCTGTCCCTTACTCTGCAAAGAGCACAGCATGATCCTGACAGGAGCTGCAGGAACATGCAAGCTCAATTTCAGTCATCAAATACTCCTAAAAGAAAGGAGTATTTTTGAAGGAACAAACTGATTCCAATGATTCTGGGGAAGTGCAGGCTGGAGTTTTGTTGGTTGATTGGTTGGTTGGTTGTTGCCCCAAAGCCCACCTCCTCCTCAGGTTGCTATCACAGTTAAATGTATTCTATTGCAGCATACTAGAGAGAGTGCAAGTCTTCACTTATGAAGACATTCACAGAGTACTCCATTACCTACTCGTACGGTGAAGCACAAGAGGCCGGATCTGCTCTTAAAAAAAAAAAGACAAAGCCCTTACAAATCATAGGAAGCGGATATATTGACATTTGACAGTTTATGTCTACCTTGTTATGTAACTGCCAGGGCAGCCTGTCTTCAGCTTCAGCAGCAAAAATGAGTGAATAAAGAGTGACTCTTCTCTCTTTTTTCATAGCTTTTCAAACCTACATGAGATCTATTTGGAAAAATAACCATTTGGCTACCTTAGAGGATTGCACATGAGTTACCAAACCAGGTAGTTTTGCTGCTGAAGTGATGGTCTCCCTTGTTCTGACTGTGGGTAGTGTACTACCTACATGACCAGCTTCAGGGAAAGGCCAACTCAAATGTAGCGCTCTCTTCTTGACAGGTTCCTGGAATTTCAGCCTAAGGAGAATATGAAAAAGGAACAGCAAAAGGCTGTTTATCCAACATGGAACTTAGAGTTTCCTGGGGCCTGTGTCTGTACCCAATATTTCTGAGCTAGAGAGACCAATTCTCAAAACCTCACATCTGCCAGTGCCCCATTACTCTAACTCCTGCAGTTCAGCAGAGAAAATCAGTTGATGTGCCTTCCAACCACTGGGTTTCTGGAAACTCGTGAATAAACATAGGCTTCCTTTCTTCTCTGAAAAATTTAGAGAATTTCATCTTGAAAGTAAGATGCTGTCAATACAGGTGGGGTTTGGGTTTGGTTTTTTTTTTTTTTCTTCTACTATTCTGTCATTTCTTAAAATCCTTGCATGAATGGAAGCCAGGGGACAGAGGACAGTGAATCTTCACACCTCTCTCCTGCTGGTCATCTTTCTCTAAGTGAATGGAAGGCTAAATGGCTCATTTCTTTCACATCCTTTATGACAACACACAAATGCAAAGACAGATTATAACAATGCACGTGGACAGCTGGTGAATCTTCTATGGATTTGTCCAGAAACTGACAGACTAACACAACTGTGGCATTCAACAAGCAGCTGGAGTGCTAAGGCTTTTTGCAGCACTATGAGACAAATGTCATTATCTTATATTGCTTTAAAAAAAAAGGTACATAGCTTCTGGGTCGTAGTTTTTCATTCAATAAAGAAATTTACTGAACATCAGTAGAAGATAATGAAGAAACTCTAAAGAAAATATTATAAGTGGAATGATGCTGTGATGCTTTGTGACCGTTACACAATTTCTCATGTTGAATACAAACAAGTTAAACTCCATATCACAGCTCTGCAGAGTAAACAGCTTCTTGCTGTTAAGACAAATTTTCTGACTACTGGAGACTTTTTCCCATCTATATGGAGTCCAAGTACCTGGGAATAAAGAAGCCCTAACACACAGCATCAAAGTGCAAAGGTTTTGCCAGAATCAGTGGGTTTGACATAAAATGAACAATCAACTTTGGCTAGCGAAATAGGGCACAAACTGCTCACTTCAGCAGTTTGCATCGGCTCCCACAAGAACATGCTGCAAGTTTTAGGCTGAGATCTGTCCCTCTCCAGCAAACCACGGTTCCTGAATCTCAGGAGAAGCTGCATGTCAATAAGCAGGGTGAGTTTCAGATAATTCCTGTAATGCACTGTCTTAAATCCTCACAAAAATCCTGCTGATAAAAAATGAGGTATTTTCACAAGAACTGTTGATTACATTCTAATACTAAATCAGTATTGCTTTTCAATTAAACCATGGTGTACTCAGACCCA
>NW_010239237.1:12419-36275 GCF_000690775.1 Eurypyga helias
GTCCTGAATTAACCTATTAGCATAAGTGTTTGTGATGGTTTATGTCAAACCAACCTAAATATAAACTGATACAACATACTTATTGAAAAAAAGCTGTGAAAAGGATATAAATTAAGGTAATATTTTGACTCATTTAAATCGCTACCTGAAGCATTCCCTCATGTTTTGTGTTGTTAACATTTCCTCCAAGGCATTGCAAAAACCTCACTTTGTTCTTGTCTGCTGAGACTAAAGGCTTTCCAAAATTATGTTTATCTTGTATGAACAACACCATAGAAGTCCTGTAAACCAAGCTTAAGCTGTTAAGCAGGTTTTTACTTTCACGGGCATTATTATGCCTTTATAAGCTGTGGCTTGCTAAAGGCAAATACTAAAACTTTCTTTTATTAAGAATTCTGTGAGGTTTTATTATAATTTACAGGGTACTTATAAATACCACTTGATTGAGAAAACTTCTTGATGAGATCCAGCATGAATGAGAGTTCCCATATCCCATTAAGGATTTACCTTTGTCACAGAAAATGCAAGAAAAGAAAAACATTTCAGAAATTGACTGAGAACAGTCTCACGATGAATGAATAAATACCATGTCATTTATTTTCTTCCTCTTGTGCCAGAGGAAAGGGCAGGAATATACAGGAACAACAACCATATGAAGAGGTTGTAATTGCATTTGGCCCAAAATTTTCCATGTTTTGAAGTGCTAGTCACCATATTTAAAGGTATCCAGTAAAAAAAGGATGGCAATATAATTAAGGCCTCACAGTTGTGTAGAGGCTGCCAGTATGTTGCTGGTTAAAATCACCACCAGCAGCAGACCAAATCCTCACAATCTTCATTCAAGGTCTGGGACTGAGTCTTCTGCACTTGCACCAGGACCAATCACTTGTCCCTGCATGTAAGCTTCTACTGCAGGAAAACAGTAGCTCTTTAGCTCTTCATACAAGTTTACCCCACTAAAACTTCGAATTAGACCAGTTTTCAGATACTTGATGTATGACAGCTGCTGCTCCTCTTCTTCATGACACAGCTCCTGCAGTGACTCTTTTCTCTTAAACTCTTGAGGGTCTGTTAGGAATAGGAAAACAGAAACAAAAGGAAAATATTTATTTTCTGCTGTTAAATGTGGTTGATGCAGGTAATTCTGGTTATTAAGGGGCAAAGAAAATCTCAAATATGTAAGGAAGATGTAAGAAGAAGTGACTGAAAATTCTCAGTGTTTATAAAAGTTAAGATGCATTAAAAATGATGAAACATTTAATGTATCTCATTTTCAGTTTAGGGGCTTTGAAAAATGGGTGGTTTAGGAGTATTTTGTCCAGTAATTCTGGATATACCTACATTAGTATATAAAGCATAGCCAGAGAACTTTGCCTGGGGAATGAGACTCATTAGTCTGTGTTGTCAAACTCTGGGGATGTCCCTGGACTGCTGTGGACCCAGGCTAACAAACAGTCACCCTGTCCACCCTGGAGCAGCCTGGTTGTCAGCCTGGGCCAAGGACAGAGGTGGAGGTGGGTACCTTGTTCTGGAGGAAAAGAAGGTTCCATAGCACAGTTATAGGCTGTCTTGTACCAGATGCTCTCAGTGTCAACCCATGTGTCCTGGCCACATGAATTATTAATACAGCTGTAGTGTAACCCTACTAAAAACGTGAAAAGAAGGTGGTGGTTTCTTACTTTTGCTCTGAGTTTCATTTCTCTCACTTGTAACTCTGGCAGATTTTTGGTGACACCAGCTCTGTAGCAGTACAAACTTCCATATAATGAACATAAGTGGGTAAATAAATCTCAGCAGGCTAAAACAGCCTGGTAAAACTTCTGGTTGTATATTTTGATTGTCCACACATTTCATCAACTAATTTAGTGTGGTTCCCTTGACTATTACCCTCTGATAAAAAATATCCTTTTTCAGAGCCTAAAAGCAATATTTATGTGTTCTGTTTTAGTTGACTACATAATTCTTGTTCACTAGCAAACTGCAGTGTCTGACTATTAGCCTCTGATAAAAAATACCCTTTTTTCAGAGCCTAAAACATTTATGTGTTCTGTTTTAGTTGACTACATAATTCTTGTTCACTAGCAAACTGCAGTGTCAACTTTATTAGCACAGTTTAATGTTGTTTACCAGGAAACAAAATACTTCAACCAGAATAACTGGTTGCGGCTTTAATTTTTCAAATTTACAATGAAGTCAGCTTTCCGAGAATAAAGTAAATATTTAACCAGTTACAAATTATATAAAGCAATTACCTATATGGGAAGTGCACTTCCCCTCCTTGTGTAAGAGGCTTATTGTTTCTAAAGAGGAATTTTGCCAGAATAATGTCTGTATGACACACATAAAAAGAGAGAATGTCATCCACCCGTAATGATCGTAAGTAATATATAGCCATTATTGCTTTCTCTTGTTGCCCAGAATATCCAATAAGTATTAAAGGTCTTGTTTTCATACCGCATGTCTGTCTGTGTGTATTACACTGAAATATCATATATATATGTGTATTTGTGTAAACTGACACTTTTACTAACTGATGTATTCAGAAAGTGCCACCATCTCATTGCTCTAAATCACTGTCCTTAGGGCTGGCATTATAGAACAGGCAAATATCTTTAAAAGCATATAAAATTGAAATTAAAGACTCATCCCAGTTTCTCATTTTGCCTGGATAACTTTTTTGCTGCCCACTGTACCCTTACGTCTTCTCCATGGGACCCAGTTCCACCCTCTGCCCCGACTCACAGCATCCTTTTCTGACAGTCACAAAAGCTATCACAGCCTTGTCTCCCTCTATAGCTTCTTCTATAAGAAATGCAGAGTAATTAAAGATAATTAATAGTGATTAACTACTGAGATAGCCTTTGTGATGCACTGCTCCGTCAATGATCCGTCCCACGTAACTTCATCACAAGTCAGGAAATGCCTTCTTAGATGGATGTCAGGACTAATGGGAAAAGAGGGTAGAGTCACATAAAGGACCCTAAAACCTCAGTGTTTACAAAAGATAAGTGCTCCCATTCCACTAGATGAGGAAAACAGTGAGAAATGGTCTCATGAAGTTATTTGAAAACCTCGCTCGAGATGTCTGAAATGGGATGTTTCTCAGATAGGACAATTGGAGTGGCACTATATCTCGGGGTTGAAACCGAGTCTCACAGGGATAACAGGAAGGAGCAGACAGCTGTGGAGCCTCGCTCGAGATGTCTGACATGGGATGTTTCTCAGATAGGACAGTTGGAGTGGCACTATGTCTCGGGGTTGAAACCTAGTCTCACAGGACAAACAGGAAGGAGCAGACAGCTGTGGAAGTCTGATGGCCCAGGGACTTGCCCATGAAGTGGCTTTTCCTTGTCTCCAGTCACTTTGGGCACAAATTATGCACATCGACTTTCAGAGGTTCAGGTCACAACTCCCTAACAGCGTCAATGGGGAAGTAAGCCCCAGCGTTTGTTGTGTCTAGAGTCATGGCTACACAGACTCCAGGAAGTGAGGGCTGGACCTTTTTCTATTTTCATTTGCCTTCACTGTTAGGGGACACCGAAAGTACAAAACGTAAATTTCCACTCTCTGGGTTGCTCTAACCCATGCAGTCTCTTCCAGTGAGTGTTGTATTCTTAGCAATCAGTAGGACACCAAGCTCCCACAGAGAATCAGGTATGACATGGGGCTCTCGTCAGTAACACTTATGTTAATAGTCTTGAGCGGGTTAGACAAAAATCATAAAACTTTCTTCAGAGGAACATGAGATAAAGTCATCTGAAGAGCAAGTTTGTAAGTGCTGAATCCACATCTGATTTACAGAGAGCTTTTCATGCTTAAAATTAAGCACCAACTGAAGGGTTTGGATGGCTGGGTACTAAAACTTCTGGTGTCTTGGAACATCAGAGCCTTTGTCAGTCTATGTGGCATTGATAAGCATGGTAGAATTTAGGAAGTATTACACTACAGATAGACGCCATTATTTTTATTAAAGTTTTGATTTTAATTATGAAAATATGTAATTGTTTTATCTTAATAGTTACCCTAACTATACAGATGGCTCTATAATGTTATGGTATAAACTCTTTTTAGTCATTCTAATCCAAAGCAGTGTAAATTACAGAGATAGTTAGATCCTGAGGTTTAAAACATGCACTTGAGATACACGGAAAAAGGAAAACCCCTTAGTTTTTCTCCTTTTTTTTGTACTGATGCATTCTATTTTTGAATTGCAATATCTGAGGTTTGTGAATGCCAGAAGGGACTGGAAACACAATGATGGCAGTGATGCTGGCACTCAAAAGTAAAATTAAATGCATACAAAAGATCTGTTCTGTGATTCTATAGAAATATTGTTAATTTCTTTAATTTGCTATGGGGCTCAGTAACAGGGATAATTGGTGTCCTTACTGGCAGTGTTACTCTTTGCCTTTACAGGAGTACTCTCACAGTTAACATATCACTTACATTACAGAGCACTCTGCAAGTGTGAAAGCACCATCATTTATCACTGTACTATGTCTCAATAGGCCATCTTTTGTTATCTTTTTTTCGTATGTTCTATTTAGGAAGATGTATCCTTTCTTTTTTAAGACAGTATGAATTGACAGTGAGAACAAACAAAATATATTGTTATATAACTTGACTACTTCAAGTACTTTATAGCTGCGATGTCTTGTTTATTGAGTTAATATTTCATATAACAATAAAATAGTCCTTTACTGCAAAATACTTTCTAAGAAATTCTCACAACTTGATGTTTATGGCGCTTTTTTTAATATGAAACAAACGTGGATGTGCAATATATGTGTGTACATTTACCCCTTTGCTTATGAGTCGTACGTAAAGTACATTAAGTAATCGATTTCTGGTTTTGAATTTTGGTGATACATTTACTTTTCTGAAATCCCTCAGATCATAATAAATTTTCTTCCTGACTTTTCAAAAATACTGCTTAGTGGTACTTTAAGTGACATGCAAAGTAATATTCCTAATGGCCTAGAAGGATCACATAACCTACACATGTTCCATCTCTAAGTAATTTTTTCATCCTGGAGAGTAATTTCTACTATATTATTGTTATACTTAATTCATTTTTTCAGTAATTTAATTTAGTTAATTTTTTTACTTATCTGGTAAACAATCTACTTTCTATTTCACAATATTTTTCTCTTATACATTTCTGAGAAACCTTTTGCATTTCTTTTCTACCATCTCATTAATTCCTAGTGGACTGTATATATTAGATATTAATAATACTAACATACTCTGTAGGGTTATTTCATAATTGTTGGAATTTCTGTTTCAGTTATGCTGTTACAGCTGGCACAAACCTGTCTAGGCAGCACTGAGAAAATGGCATGCCAAGGAGCATAGGAAGGAGGAGGTTGCAGCTCCCAGGAACTCTCCTTGAATGCTTGAATGACACTTGGAACAAAAGCAGTGTCTGCATGCATATGCAAGTAGCACAAAACCAAAAAAGGTTGTGAGTCTACCACTCACTATGTACACAGCTTTGTTCCAGGTAGAAGAGAGAATTTAGGTTTCAGCAGAAGTTAACATTTGATAAGGGAGAATAAATAATGGCTCAGCTGTAAGAAAGATTCAAAGTACAACTTGAAACTATAAAATTTGTCTGGTTCTGCATATGAACATGATATATTGCATGTGCTGCTTTCATATTTGTTAAATAATACAAAATTAGTAAGCATAAGAAGGTCTAATGCAGAGTTGCTTTTAATGAGCAAAAATTTGGTCTTAAACAATGGAAGAGTGCTGGTTTTGTTTTGGGTTTTTTTGGGGTTTTTTTTAATAACAATCACCTTTTTGTTTACAATTATGGTTATTGTAATTGATTTAAAATTCCAGTTCTCTAAATACTAACCCCTGGAATAATATTATTATGTAACTACATAGTTTCATAGCTTTTTTCCCCCAATTTTATATATAGGTAGAAGACCAGGTGGTCACTAGAAACAGAATGCCTACAGCAGCTGAACCTGTGGTTCAAGGCTGGACTTCAGCACAGGGAAGGAAATGAGGAGATATCAGTTGCAATACATTGATGAGGGAGTATTCCAAGGTTGAAATGCCCTCTACCATAATTAGGTGGCCCACACCAGACAGGACAGAAGGGAAGACATCCCCAACCTGGCCATATCACTCAAATCTGCATTTCTATTGCTGTGGAGTGAACTGCTCTGTGGTGTGTCCTTAACGTCATCGTACGGCTGTGAAACAGACTGTAAGCACGTTTGTACTCATGCCTTGTGCTGAAACTCTCATACACACCACAGTCAGGCTGACAACCACACTGTGGGCCTCACTGAGTACAAAATAAACCCAACTAATCAGTAGTCATAAAACCTAAAGGCTTTAATGCTGCAAATAATTTACAACATAAGCTAGTTAATGTTGCCAAAAGCTGTATGACTCCCCCAGGGTGTGTACCTGAGGAAATGCGGTAGCTCCAGTACTTTTGTATACTCGTTCTCTCCCTGAATAGTTCCATTCTATTCTGTACATTTTCTTCAAAGGTGACTATTTTTAATCTAAAGCCACTGTTGTTCATAATAGGTAGATTTTGTGCCCTGTCTTAGGTTTCAGACTATGCTGATGGATGGCTTCTGATTTCACTGGATGCATGCATGAATGTGGTTATGTAATTACAAAGTTTCAATGCAAAGTTGCCTTAAAGATCTTTTAGCTGTTCTAGTGTTTAGTGGAGAGTACAGTGGCAGAAAAATAAAGGTTTTGTAGGGCTGTGAAGGAAGTGAAAATTCAAACTTGGGACTTGAACAGATGGATGTCTCTACATACCAGGGGTTACCTAACCTTTCATGTTGTGGACTCAGTACAACTGGATGAAATCTTAACCACACCACTGTCTTGATATTTTACCAGAATAAAGCAGTGTGACCTTTGCCGGCTTCAAAGCTTCGTTTTGAACCATCTATACATGTTCCCTTTTGAACCATATATACATGTTCTGAGATAATTTTTATTGTAAAGGACTTAATTACATTTATGCCAAAAATTAGTGAAGCCCCAGCAGCAGAACAGTAAATCTCTGTACAACCCTGCACCCTCCACCCCACAACTTAATACCTAACTCATAAGTTGATACCTGATCACACTCCTAGATGTTCTTACTTGCCCTCTCAAGGAGTTTGTATAATGGTTCTACCTTGGACCAGATTTTGCTTTACAAGCTTCACAATTCCAGGTTCAGTTCATGTTTTTCCCTGTTCCTTTCATAGTTGTAGGCAGCTATCCTTTAAACTGTACTCTTTGTGGTCATTTACCCCAAATGGTGAAAATTGCTGGCCCGTGGCAACATGATTTCAATCTGGCAGGGACGTCTGGGTCCATCCACTCTTCCCAGGACAGTTAATCCATTTCACATTAAACAGCATAAGAGGCCTTGAAGCGCATGTCTCATCTAGCAAGTAGTGTATGCTTGTTTCAGATGGCATACAATGCCAGACGAGCACTTCATTCAGCTTGCTAATTAGGCTGTTCATTTTGTCCCCTCACCCTGCTTCTGGCCCTTTAGAGAAGCAGTTTTCAAAAGCAAGCTGGTAAGAACTAAATTACTGTTTGGAAAATTTTCCCTGAAAATGTTCTTTGCTTCTTTCTGTGTGGAGAGAATTGGTTAAAGATAAGATATGTGTTAAGTAATGATTCAAAAGCTAATGATATGTGAACTTGACTCTGGGGCAGCCAGAGTATTTAGATTAGAATTGGCATTAACCTCCAGCAAATCTCAACAGAAGCTCTGCTGTAGTCTCTTGCCTCCCCTTTTACTTTGTTAGAATGTGCTTTCTTCAGTAACTCTCCCCAAATAGTATTTTTTTCTGAATTTAGGCTGAAGAAATAATGTGGGTAACGAAGAAGCATGGGAAAGTGTTGAATGGTGGGGAAAATAGATGTAAGAAATCTGCCTGGTTTGCCTCACCCAATTAAGAGTATGATATGCAATCTGCATACACTGCCTGTGGCATTTCCCAGTCCTCCCTTAAAGCATTTGAAGCAAATTACTTTTGAGAAGAGGCTGAGAGAATGTGGTTTGGTAAATGTGGAAAAGGGATGGGAGAGGGAGAGAAAGTGGAAAGAGACATTTATTGGACGTGCACCCTAAAAGTCTGAGGGGTTGCAGGTACATATTTCAGCAAAAAAACATTTCAATTAGATATAAGAAACAAAAATCTCAGTGTTGATCAAGCCATTTTTCCAGAATCATAAACTCATGGAAGACATGATAAACTTATACTAACTTTTACTTCAGCCCTGCTTTGGGACAGGGTTTGGACCAGATGACATCCATAGGTCTCTTCCAACCTTAATTACTTTTTTTTTTCAATAATTAGCAGTAAAACCTGTGTTTGAGATATGATTAGAAACAAGGAATATATTTATCATCTTCATGTTCTCATTTCATACTTTCTATCTGGTTTTTTTAACTTTCTTTTTATTCTCCACCTCTGACATTTGTGGTACCGCACTGTTGGAAGGAACATCTTTTTTGACCTATCAAAATGATTTGCATAATTTCTTAAAATTCTTCCTTTATCTGCAAAAGAATTATGAAGGTTTTTTTTAAACATATGGCATTCCCTATGAAAGTATCTAATTAAAGTAAAATTAAAATATTTATAAGAATCAGGAGAAATAATGAAGAAAAAACTGCCCAAAAATCCAGAATTTTTGAAAGCTCACCTCTCATGAATAGTTTGTCTCAATATAAATTTTGTATCATTCCCAGATCAACCCAATATGCTCTCCGTGCTGTTAAGGAAGTCCTCTACCTCACCGCAAGACTCCAGTGGCATAAATATCAAAGTGCTAATGTTCATTATCATACCCAGCCATGGTTACAGTACTTCCAGAGAACAGTAGGGAACACTTAATCAGGTAGGGCACGTGGCATTTGTTGTGGTTCTCAGATATTTCCCACTGTGACACTCAATGCTCAAGTGCATCTTAATTTCATCAGGACTTTTAAGTATTTGTGTTAATTTTCCATATGGAAGCACTGTCTCAATTGTAACTTTTGGACAATTTCAGATTAGATTCTCTGTCTATTTTACAGAATGAAAGTAGACCAAAAATTGTTTCTCTTTGACCTGCAATGAAAAATTTTGGTTCATATTTTCCTGTGCAAAAACTGCATAAACACTGCACTCTGGAAAAAAGACTTGCACACTTTGCCATAATCTGCATAAATCTGTATGAATTTCACATTTTAAACACTGATCTTTGCTTTCACATGCTTAGAGAAAGTAAAATTTCCCACAGCTCCCATCAGCTTTGGGCAGATCAGGTCCTTATCCTCCATGTGACCTTTGTGCAGCAGTTTGGAGTGGGAGTCAGGCTGGGTGGGCAAGTTCTGTGCCAGCAGCACAGCTCTTAGCCTAGTCTGGGCAACACAAAGGAAATCCCACATCTCAGACTTTCTTGCAGAGAAGAAAAACTCAATACGATGATGAAGGGAAAGATATAAATGTGACTTCTTGGAGAAAAGACAGATGTTAAACTATAACTTCTGCAATAAAAAATAATGCAAGAAGTAAATGCCTATGAATAAAAGGCCGTCACTGGCCACCAAAGTAGCCTCCCTTAACAATGTTCATCAATTTTCTTTTGACATAAAATCTAAATTTTATGAGCCTAGATGAACTGCCTCTGTATCCTATCTTTGTGACTTACAACATTTTCATCATTAAATTAATTGGTATTTCTAAAAATTATTTTGAGGTACAGAGTTCTAATATTTTTTTTTCAGTTGGAACTATGAAGTTTTATGTTAACTGATTGCCATAGCTTGGTCACCCAGACTTTTCACTTGGTCCTTACATACATTTTAGGATCTTAAAATATACTTACATCTATGATATCTAATATAAACAAAATGTCAGTGTCTTGTGCTTTTGGATTTACTGCAAGCACTTTTCTGTAACGATTACATGTTTTGCCCCATTCACAAAAATTTCTGTTGTATGCATTCTGGTCCATGTTTGTTTGCTACAAAAGGGCTTTCTAACCTGCTTAAAAACAGTAACTCATTTGCAAGCAGTTGTCAGCTCACAGGACTATGGTGATTTGTTTTCAGCAGTGGATTGGAGGAGTATAAGAATATGAAAGTTTACTAACTTTTTTACGGTCTCAAAACTTTTTATAAGCAGTTGAAAATGAAAATAAAATAGCTCTGAAATTGTTAAACAAAAAATGACTTGCAGAAGAAGGTTAATTTTTGTTGCTGAAGTACAAGTGCTTTCTTCTACAAAACAAGCAGGTTTTGTTCTTGTTAGCAAGGTCATGCAGTAAATTTATTTCATCTAACTTTAAGAAACCATTTTTCAAGAACTCAGTTTATTAGATTTAGGGCTTTGGGCTGATACAGGTTGTTGTGGCACCTCTGGAGTTACATAATCTTAGGATCTGGTGCTTAGAATTTTATTCTGTGTCTTGCCACATAAATAAAAGTGGCTATGACAAGTTTTCTCCTCACAGGATTTTATATGTCATGGATGGGGTCACCAGGAACAGGAACTCACTGAAATAATTTGCAGGTTCTCATGTAACAGAATATGCTGCTATGTTCTTCATCCCCAGAAAAGGCAGCAATACACTCCCAAAGACCACAGAAGATGTCCTATGAAACGATGCACTTCAAGTGTTCCTGCCTGCAACAAAGACCCAGTATGAACCAGTAAGACATATATATACTTCCCTGACTCCCTATGCCTCCTCCTAGGGGTGCCTCCTCCCTCCAGGAGATGCAAAACCAATCTGAATGTTCTGTAGGAAAGGATCAATCCTAAAACTTAACTTGGCTTCCACATGTTTTGTCCTACCTGAGGAGCATTAGTGCTTAGCCTAGTCCTGTGTTCATCCTGGACATCTATTGTATGTGTTACACAATAAGTAACTGCTGTGCTCTCTTTGTGCTGGGTACAACCTGCTTGCAAAGTCTCTTTGCATGTGGTAAAAGGTATCTGAACCAAGGTGACTCATGAGAGAGAGTAATGTGCACTATTGGCATAACGATTCCTGTTGACTTAACTTTGGTGTTTGCACTTCACTATAAATATTTTAATTATTGATAAAAGCATGATAAGGAGGGAATGAAAAGGGACAATTAATAGGAAGGAACAGAGGAATGGGGAGGAAGAGAGAAAAACAAAGCAGAAATATTGTCTCTGAACTTCGCTTGAAATATAGGTCATTAATGTGATATTGTACTCAAGCCAAGAGTGTGTCCATGCATGAGTGGAGATCTCCATCAGGAGCAGAAGGTCACTGAGGCCTCCATGGTGTTCCACAGACTGTCCTGCACCCCTACAGATACTGGGTGACAATTTGTCCCCAACAGCAGGGGGAGGGGGAATGTACAGACTCCTTCAAATTCACTCTCCCTTAAGGTTCACACCAGGGTTGAGAATGGAGGAGGTAAACAGGAAAAGAGCAGGGTGTGGAAGAGAGAAGTAAAGGGGTAGAGGAAAGAAAAGCAACCTGACTTAAATAGTGAAATATTTATCCCACAGTGTAATGGAGGTATGATAATTTGAATTTTATCACATTTTCCTTGGTCTAAGCATACCTAGCCACAGATAGATATTGCAGATGAGCTGATTTTCTGGTAAAATATTAACCTTTAATATTCTGTACTCTTAAAAGTTAAAATTGGCTTGAAGTATAAAGTTTCTTTTTTTCCTAAAACTGTATCATAGGTGAAACATTTAATTGTACACTGACCAAAACAAATCCCCCATGTAAAGGATTTCAGTGTATTTTCTTTTACTGCTGAGGGAAACTCTGTGTGCAATATGGCACAAACCAGATCATTCATTTTCTTCTACTACAAGTATCCATAGGGCATGGAAAATCTCAGATACGTCTCATTAGCTTTTCTGCATGCGTGTCTCTAATTATGAAGTGCTATAATTGATCATTTTCCTTTTCAAATTAATTTATAACATAAGAAGATTTGATTGAGGAAATGTACAAAAGGAATACTTTTGTTTGACCTTACAGCTTGTTCCAACTCTTTGGCTGGTGGCCAGCAGGATCATTAAAATCAATTAAGGAGTTAAATACAGGACGTCTATTGTTCTGCCATAGAATCAATCGACCCTTTCAAATCTCCTGTAATTTTAGAGTTCACAGCAGAGAGTTCAAAGGATTACTCTTTTGTAGAATCATAGGTTCTAATCCTGCATACAATTACTTTATTAGATTTATTTGCCTCTTTAAAGGCAAACATGTACACTTTTGGGATTGCATATATAGCATGATCTGTAAAAAGAGACGTTCAATGCTGCATGGAAACTAAAGTATAGCTGATTTCTTTACTCCAATTAATTTCATTGAAATTGCTAAATTTTCAGTGCACTAATGGTTGGTCATTTGTAGCTGCAGCTATATTTAGGAAAAGGGAAAAAAAGAGATATTTGTATCCAAGTAACAAAGATGTGACCCACGTCATAGCTACGAGTCTGGATGAGCTGGTGGCAGTCACTGCAGCAGCTGAAATAAGAGATGTGGGGAAGGACAGACTAACACAGCCCTTATGGCCCAGAAGCTACACTATTGCAATAATAAATTGGAGCCAGGAACAAGCTTGACTTGTTTGGTGAAATAGGATTATTTCATGTGAAGCATGACGCCATTCAGAAACTGTGAACTCAGTTCTGGGACAGTGTTCACTCATATTTGTGTAACACCTCACAAATGAGACTGATAGTGCCTAGGGGTGTCAGTGCTAATGCTGGGTAAATGTTAAATGACTCCTGTGATTTTTATTATTTAGCAGCTATTGCTGGGCTGTGGAGGAGCTGGTGCTAAATATAATCAGTTTCAATCACAGTGAAATATTAGAGACCAGACAGTCATGCTGGAAACTAAGGATGAATGGCAAATAATACCACACACCTTATTTATGACCGTGTTTAATACATATGAAGGAGAAATGAACAAGGAGGGGAAATTCCCTAAAGCCAGTGCCTACAGTTACTCTCAAATCTTATTTATGGCCACTAAGGAAGTGCACCTGACAAATATAAACCCAAGAGTTTATTGCTTGTATAACCAAAAATTGAAAAAGTCTGGTTTTAGTTGACATCTAATTGTTACAGAAAAAGAAAGAATAATAGAATTAGCAATGGTATATGCACACATCTTAGTTTCTACCCCATTTCCTGGGCTTAGGCTCCTCCTTTTACCTGCTCTGGCAGTGGGAGGTGTTATGACAAGCTCTCAGCATTGGAATCCTTCACCGGGAGGAACCCCATGTTCGTGCTGATGATTTCACCTCACTTGACATCTTACATTCTTTCATACCTCACTGTTTCTTCATTGGTCTGCAGCTCCATGTTACATACAAACTTATTTCACACAGTATCTTCTATGTTGGATGATATATCTTTGTTCCCTTTTCTACCCCCAGGTTTGCATTTCTTTGACTAACCATGGATGAGTAGTTTATAACCTTCTCACCATTCAGCTGTGTCTGGTGCCTCCACTTCGCAAGGTTACTATCTCACCACCCGGTGTTTCTGTACATAATATTATTACAGCAGAGTCATCAAATCATGGTGGTACCATACAAAGGCAGAACAAAGGAAAACAAATTTGCTGTAGACACCTGGCAATTAAGAAAAATGTTACAGCTAAACTGCATTAAAGTAAAGCTGATAGCAGGTCAATAAAAGTTCAGACAGAGCAGACATGACAATCCTCAAATCTGAGGCCTCGCAAGCTCAGTACAAGACTTATGGCCACTTGCTGGCAATCAGAATGCCATATTGTAGAGCTACAGGGTAACACTATTAACTATATGTAAGTTTAACAGTAAATCCTATAAAATCAATATTTTCTTCCTCTGACAAGATGCTTTGTTCAGCATTAATATGTTGTCTGCCTGCAGTGAGGAATGATCACTCATTTTTTTCTACTGAAAAGCAAGATTATATATGTTTCCATATCCAGTGGGAGGACTCCTAAGCACTGCCTCCTGCAAAAATTGTAATAAACTGTCATAGAGAGTGTCTATGTTTTAAAAATGAGTAAATATCAGTGCTATAACTTCACTTTATGTGGCTTCTAGTTTACGTGAGAATAAGACTAATCATAACCATAACACATCTAATAGTCCATAATACCATATAAATTTGTTATCATCCACAATATAAGGGTAATTTCCTAATTTGGGAAGAACCACTCTATTTCTACATTGGCAAAGTGAAGACATTAACTACTATGTTGGTTTTGGCAGGCAACCCCTGCTCCTCTTTGCTCCTCCAGTTCTCAAGCAAATACCCCATCAGGCTGCGATGAGCTCTGCTGCCATCTGACCAGTTGCAGAGACGAGTGTCCCTCCAGCCTGGGGACAACCAACCAAGCATGGGCAGGAGGGGCACGCACTGGGGGGCAGAGGGAAGGAATGGTGACAGGGCAGGCCCTTCCACAGCCACCAGTCTCTGCGGCTGACAAGGAGAGCTCCCCTCTCCCTTGGTCATGGATAAAGCTGCAACCACTACCTGTATGACAGGTTCAGAGAGAGGACAGTGGAGATCCTTGGAGGATCCCTACCATGATCCCTGTGGTGAAGAGGGGCCAGAGACTGTGTCCCCTAGAGCCATGCCTGCAGGCCAGACAGCCAGCATGCCTGCCAAGGAATCTTTCATCTTTTCCTGACAAACAGTTTTAACCATCTCTCTTGCATAGGTGGGTGCCAGGTACATTTCTAAAAACGATGTATGACGGTCCAGGATAGAGGCAGGAGTTTAGCACTCTGATGTTCTTTGGCTTGCCCTAGCAGCTACCTGGGTGGCCGTGAAATGCTGACAGCTGAAAATTCATCATTAAAACGTTCTTCAGCTTCAGCCTGTCCTTCCCCTATTGCCAGCAAGCCCCCAACATCAAGACAAACAGGGTGACCCTGACAAAGAGCTGACTATTGGCTTGTGTGTGCCAGCTATCAGGTTTTGCTACTGCTGTTTTTTTGTTTTAGCAGAGCTATTCCTAATTGCATGTCAAGAACATTTCCTGCCTCAGAAGGCAAAAATCTGCATAAGTAAGGAAATAAACCACCTAAGGTATCTCCATGAGCCAGAGTGTCTTTCTTCCCCAGCGGTTCTCAGCACTCCACTCTGGGTGGTGTCTGGGCAAACCCCAAAACCCCAGATAGCAGGGAATCAAGTGAGGGGAAAACAGTGTTTGCCGAAGTGCTTAAATACTTCAGAGTCAGCAGTAACTGCAGGGTTCCCCATGTAGCCTTTACTTGAAACACTTGAAACTATAAGTGGCAGGGTACAAGCAAACATACCTGGGGAACAGGGGAGCTTTGGCAAGAAAATGCTCTGTTAATGCTCATTCATTTAGATAATTTATATGCAGTGTGTAAAGCGGCATGATGGAAAAATAACATTTTGTATACATTTCTTCTTTTCTATGGAGCAAATATTGTAAGGAACAGTCTGCAATTTACAATAAACTGATTTGTGTTTCTTCAACTCAACATTTTGATGTTTCAGAGTCTACCACACTTCCATCATGGAACCCATGGGAGAATATTTGCAACTCGGCACCCATGTTGAGAAAAACATTTGCATATCTGTTATATTCATGTATTCCTAACAAGAGCAAAAGGATGTTTCTGAATGCCACCAGAGTTTATACTTTTTTTTTTTTTTTGAGCAGATTGTCATTTTCTAGGAATGCCTGCGATCCTGGTTTTTGACAGTGCAATTGCCATACCTAAGCTGTTTATTATGATTTTTTCTTGGCAGCAATTAGCTATTTATACCTGCAAGATGCAAATCTTGTAGATCTAAGAAAGTGGCCTTTATGCTTTTCAGTGTTACAGACTGTTTTTCTTCATTATCTTTTTAAGCTTAAATTCCTTTCAGCTTTTTAAAATTTTCTTGAGAAATTAGACATAGAGCATCTTATATCATTCTATATGTCATAAATTTTGTCCTTATGATTTTATTTTTCATATAGTTTGCACTATGCTATTCTATGCAAAACATTGAGTAATCCAACTTCTACATACATCGTAACTCCCAGAAATACATATCATCGCATTTTAATTTTAATGTGGATTATCTTGCGGAAAAAACCCCTTATTTATTGTTTTAATTAACCATCAGTTGGTACTATCATTTTCACGTTTCTTCTTTTATATTACACAGATTACAAGTCCTGGGAAAAAAATCTACTAGGTAATAAAATGTCTTTTAAAGAACCATACAAATTTAATCTAGTATACATACATTTCTAAGTGGCATGTGTTGCAAGACAAGGGATAATATACAAGTTATTTTACAATTATTATTGTTACACTCAAAAAAGAAATCATTAAACTTATCAGAATTAAAGCAAAATTAAAATTTTCCCATTTGCCTGCAGTTTTCATCTGATTTTTTTCCTGAAAAGCACTTCAACAAAGGGTCACCAAAATATTTTATAGAAAATATTCAATAGCTGAAAGATAGTGATATATATTAGCAAAGTTAGACATCATTGGGTTCGACTACTCTACAATAAATAGGGGGGAAAGTTCTATAACCCCAACAGAGAACAACTTTTTCTTATGTGAGATTTCTAATTGCTGGATTAAAAAAATAGTGTTGTAGCTACATGGAGAGAATATATAGTTCAATTTTTTTTTTTTTTTCCCTTGTACCTGTAACTTTATCCTAAATGAAGTTTGGAGATCTCCTTATTACAGCCTCTCAACTTGTTCAGTAAGAAAAGGTACATTGTATGTTTAATTCTGTATAGGAGAGAAACCTGCCTCTCAAATGATCCTGAACTGGAATTGGAATGCAAATTACCCTCCCACACCGATTAAAAAGAAGAAAAAAAGAAACAATTACAAGTGCATGTTTAGATCAAAGTAAAAACGAGTAAGTAATTTTTCAGACTTTTTACCCAAATCTGGTATCAACAAAGCTTTGTTTACATACATTTCTATAATAATTTAAATCCAGGTCTTTGATAATAAAGTTTAGCCAATACAATAGGCTGTTGCTGAATGGAGCAAAGCCAAAGTGTAGCATGTTTTGCTGATAGAAGCACTTCTCTTCCACTTTGTCAGTGTGTTTGTATTAGCACTTTCTTACTGCAGGTCCTTATCCATAGGAAGGGTTAATTTACATTTCAACCATATCTCATTTTATTATTCTACTTTTTCATTAGTACAGAATCTGAGTGCAGGCAGGCCTTATATATAGTCCAGGTAGTGCAAACAGATGGTTTCTTTGCATTATGCTGTCATCGCTATGATTTATCACAACCACTCTCAGAGTAAGACATTAAATCTACCTTATTGCCCCTCAAGGACCAAGTTTTAGAGCTTAGAGTGGAGAGCAGAATAGAGTAGACGAAGGCTTCCCACAGCTACCAAATTGATTTTTTATGTACCTGTGGTGTCAAACCACAGAGTCATAGTTAGGTCGAAAGCAAGGTTTTCATGAGAATGTTTCAAAAGTACTGGTACTCAGTGATATGTCCTCCTTTGCAAAACACAAATATTCCAAATACTAAGTACTTACTACCCCAAGACCCTGATATCCTGCTGACAGAGTAACACAGGAGTTCTGTTAAGTACTACTTTCCTTGACATATAAACCACAAGAGTAAATCAATTAAGGGTCAGAATATCAGCACAGTGGTCATGTTGCCAAGATCAACTGCAGTTTTTTCTTCACTTGCCCAAAGATAACAGCTGGAGAAAATTCTTACTTTAAATATTTCTGGGTTATATTCACTTTATTTCAAAAATTTCTTACAGCAAGTCAACAAGGCCAAGTGCCAAGTGCAAGGTCCTGCACATGGGTCAAGGAAATCCCAAACATAAGTACAGGCTGGACGGCGAATGGATCAAGAGCAGACCTGAGGATAAGGACTTGGGGTTGTGGTGGACAAAAAGCTGAACATCAGCCAGCAGTGTGCGCTGGCAGCCCAGAAAGCCAGTTGTATCCTGGGCTGTATCCAGAGAAGCATGGCCAGCAGGTTGAGGGAGGACATTCTCCTTCTCTTCTCTTGTGAGACCCCACCTGGAGTTCTGCATCCAGCTCTGAGGCTCTGATATTAACTGGTTGGAGCTAGTCCAGAGAAGGGCCATGAAGATGCTCAGAGAGCTGAGGCAACTCTCCTACGGGAACAGGCTGAGAGAACTGGCCTTGTTCATCCTGGAGAAGGCTTCAGGGAGACCTTATAGCAGCCTATACCCCCACTGTAGTACCTGAAAGAGGTCTAGAAGAAGGCCAAAGAGGGACTTCTTAAAAGGGCCTGTAGTGACAGGAGAAGGGGTAATGGGTTTAACCTGAGAGGATAGAATTCAATTACTATACCAGAAAGAAGTTCTTCATGGAGATGGTGGTGAGGCAGTGGAACAGGTTGACCAGAGAAGTGGTGGATGCCCCATCCCTGGATGTCTTCAAGGCCAGGCTGGATGGGGCTTTGAGCAAGCTGGTCTAGTGGAAGGTGTCCCTGCCCATGGCAGGGAGGTTGGAAGTAGATGATCTTTAAGGTCCCTTCCAACCCAAACCAGTCTGTTATATGATTCTATGATATTCCTGCCTGGTGGTGGGAGAAGAGACTGACTGAGTCAGAAAAAGGCAGCCACCCTCATCTGCACCTTAGATAGGATTGTTCTTAAGACACCACAATATAATCCAAACAAAGACACTGATTATTCACTATCTTTACCAATGGAGACATGACAGTCCACTGTTGACTCTCTTGTAACACTGTGGGTTGTTTGTCCATTTAATCACAGCTGAAGACTTTTTCAAGCAGAAAGCTCTGAACAAGCAGAGGTTGTTAAGCACATAGCACAAAAAATCTGCAGAAGCAAGCAGATTAGCACAAATCACATTAGAACAATGTAAAGCTCTGTGCTTTTGTCTTTCTTTTGTATTGCCCATACCCTTAGCTGAATGTGTCTCTTCCACCAGAGAAGCCATACTCAATTTACCGTGCTGATCTTATCTTTTTTATTATACTTTCCATCTATTTGCAGTCTTGGACCACTGGACCTCCAGGTTAAATAAGTTTTGCAGTCAGATACACCTGACCCAATAAACCGGCAAACTAAGCCAAACTTCAATATGTAGTGCTAGGAAACCTGTGCTAGACAAGAATTTAACCAATGCAGAGAAACACCAAACCAATAACTGAAAAGAACTGAGGAAGGAAATGTATTTGATATGGGTAATATTAAGGCTTCAGCTTGATATGCAGAATGGACATGTTCTCCGTGATGCTGGGCAATCACTTGAAAGAGGAAAGCTGATCATAAAGGTGATAGACCAGAGGATAAAGCATTGCCAGCAACAAAGGTGTACAAATATAATTTAACATTACTACTGGAGGTATATATAGGTACATTCAAGGTGCCTTCTATTTGTTTAGGATCCATTCTGTGTTCTTCATGCATAGCAGGATAACTCCCAAAAATATGTTGAGGGTTCTGGAAAACAGGCATTTCTTAAGTAAAAGAAAACATCTTTAAGTGCTATAAACTTGTCTATGTGTCCCTGACAATGATAATATAATAAAGTTATCAGCATTATGAACTCCTAATTGCCTCCAGCATGTATCTTGATCACATGTGTTAATTTCAACATTTATTATTTTTATTTTTTCTGCCTAAAAAAAGGAATAAGAATGAAAGGTCATATACTTTATAATAAGAAAGTCTTTCTGACTCACATACCTAAACTGAACAAGGGAAAACTTATTCCTTCCCCACAGAACCCTATGTATTAAATCTTGTGTATTACAATGTCTACATTGAAAATAGCAAGTCAGTCAAAATGGAGAATTATCACTTTTAGGTATTTTTCATACATTTTTTAATTGTTTTTTTTTAAAAAAGTACTTCTGCTTTCTTCATACATGTATAATATATGAAAATAAGCCTTTTATTATTCTCAAGCTTATTTTGCAGTTTCTCATTTACTGGTTTTACACATCAAAATCTGATTTTTTCAAGCTATATTTTTAACTTGTTTCAGAACATATTTCCTTTAACACTTATGATGATTAAAATCATATCTAATACCAGCATATAAAAATAATTTAAAAAATATAAAGTGACAGAATGGATTCTCTAAGAGGTTTTACAGCTTAATTTATCAATAATATTTGAGTTCAAATCTACACATCATGATGAAGAAAAAAACAAGCTAGACTCTACATGTGCATTCTTAACTACACTGATAGCCTTTGAAAACCAGACATGGAAACACAAAATATATATTAAAGCAAACAAACAAAAAAAAAAACCCCAACATAATCCTGTAAGCATCAAAATCTCTGGTGCTAAATATAAAGAATATAATGGAAATATTTGTATTTCAAATAAAACATAATCAATTCAGTCCCAAAGAATAATGTTCAAAAACCCTTCAACCTTTCCACACCTTCAACCTAAATTTTGGAGATGTCGTACTCTTAAAATACAACTCTATGACTGTTCTTAAGAATATCTGAGCGTAGCAGACTGATTTGTGTTACTCTGAACTAAATTCCCCCAACTGAGTAAGAGGATACAAAAATTAATTTTGAAATATTTTCGTATCTAAATATTAAGATAATACCCATTTCTCATAGGTTGTCTGTTCAAAAACAATTCTAAAAAAGGATAATAAATTCAGTAAATGTCCTAAACATCTTGTTGATGTTCTTTGTTTTCATATTTCAAAAGCTTGAGGCATCCAGTCAGGAAATATAACAGTACTATTTGCCAGTGGAAGCATTCATATCCTGTACCTCAAATATTTTGGGATCTCCACTTTAGCAGTGTGTTTGGACTGATTGCTAACCCACACATAAACTGCAAAAGTGGTTTACATGCATGACTTGAGCCTTAAAATCTTTAGGTTTTCTTCCTACTCATCATAACATTTAAAGTGACCCTAGTACGACATGTGCACCAATGTCATTTGTGTACCCAAAATGGACTGAGGCAAATAGCTACATTCTTTGCCAAACCCAGGTCTTTACTAGTGTTAATGGATTCATGTGTATGCCAACTGAGGTGAAGGCCATATAACTATAGATGTAGATGATTGCATGAAGACAAGAATGGCTAAAATCCTAGATAAAGCTTTCAGAGTGCTGCCAAAGAAAAGTCTTTTGGAAGAATGAAATAATTAATCAAGACTGTACCATTAACAACCCATGTATATTCCACTTTCAGTGTTCAGATACCCCTCTTTGGGACTTTCTGTCCCCAAGCTCATCACACAGCACTCATAAAGAGAAACAAGAAAAAAAAAAAAAAAAAACTTGCTTCTAGATTTAGCAATTTGTGACTTACATAAAGACAAACTGATAGATGGATGTCTGGACTCATTAAATGAACTGGACACTGTTTTATAGGAAGCGGCAACTGGTCTTAAATAGCTGTTTTGAAAAAGGTTTATGTGCTGCCTTTGCTAGCAAGCAGCTAATACATTACTGTAGGCAGGAACCATGCTTACATTAACATATTAGGCAAGATACAGCTCTACCAGTGGTTGCCATATTAGTGTTTGCTTAAGTTATAATAAATTACTATTTAGTTCAGGATAAAACTGAACACCAAAGCCCCTTTATGAGTCTATCTGTTTGACATTGGCAGGCAACCCTCAAGTAGCTGCACAGTATCTCCATGGAAGGGGACCAGTGACCTGGAAATTCTTAGTGAAGAACCTCATGTCAGTGTTTTCATAGTGGTACCAACTGAGGCAAAACAAAAGGCAGCGGATTCTTTAAAAAAAAAAAAAAAAAAGAGTTCATGGTTAGATAAGAATATTTAGGAAAGCATTTATTTTATCAAACTTTTGCAAGTCAGAATTGGTAGCCAATTTGAATTTGCCACTGTTCCATTTTACCCTTGTGCCCTGACAAAAATGCAACAAAAAAAGACATCTACCACAGCACAAAGCCTCACTTTGCAGGTGAAATTATGCCACTCTCCCCAATATGAATTTAGGGGCCTTATATCAGGGACAGAGGTAAAATTTCATTTCAATGTACTTCAGATGTTAATTTCCCTAAATTAATATTAACTTTTAAACAAGTAGGAAAAATTCTTAAGGAAATATCTCTTGTGCAAAAAGAAATAATAGTCCTTTTCTCTTAAATGTTCTGTGCCAAATGATATAGAAGCACTAAGGGTCATGCCATCAAAAACATTTAGAGGATGAGCTCTCACTAGAATTTTAAATTTGAGTCAAATTTTTCTGAGAATTGCCAGTAACAGCTCATTTTTAAATGTGAAATTCTGTTACATTGTTTTATAATTAATTATGTGGAATGTATATGTAGGTGACAAGTACCAGATGCTCTAAAAATATTAGCAAATTTCTCCCTGTCCAAAGAATAATTCTATTCTATCTTCAATATTTAAAATTATTGAAAGAAGAAAAGAAAAGAAAAGAAAAGAAAAGAAAAGAAAAGAAAAGAAAAGAAAAGAAAAGAAAAGAAAAGAAAAGAAAAGAAAAGAAAAGAAAAGAAAAGAAAAGGAAAGGAAAGGAAAGGAAAGAAAAGAAAAGAAAAGAAAAGAAAAGAAAAGAAAAGAAAAGAAAAGAAAAGAAAAGAAAAGAAAAGAAAAGAAAAGAAAAGAAAAGAAAAGAAAAGAAAAGAAAAGAAAAGAAAAGAAAAGAAAAGAAAAGAAAAGAAAAGAAAAGAAAAAAGGAAAGGAAAGGAAAGGAAAGGAAAGGAAAGGAAAGGAAAGAAAAGGAAAGAAAAGGAAAGGAAAGAAAAGAAAAGAAAAGAAAAGAAAAGAAAAGAAAAGAAAAGAAAAGAAAAGAAAAGAAAAGAAAAGAAAAGAAAAGAAAAGAAAAGAAAAGAAAAGAAAAGAAAAGCAGCCTGTAAACAAATTAAGAATGCCATGTCACTTAGTCTAAATATTTCTGATGTGCTGTATATGCTCTGCATATCAGCACTAGGTTTAAGTGTAAAATATAGTCTCACATTTCAAGATAAACTTTTATTTTAAATCTTATTTCATACAATCAGACTCTGAGTCCTATTCCTCATATGTGACAGTGTAACAAGCCCTTGTAAGTGTGTGAGAATCTCAGTTTAATTCTTGTGTGTATTTCTAAAGTCTTCTGTGCAGGAGGTCTGTGGAGAGAGGCTTAAGAACTTGAGCCAATCTTAAATCAAACTCAGAAACCTGAGGAAAATGATACAAAACATTGTATCTATGTCTTTTCCAGATTTTTTTTTTTTAAAGCCAAAACACAGCACTATGCCACTTTCAATGAAATCACAGAAGTCAGTACAGGTCTCTTGACTAAGGTTTTTGTTTTACATACATTCCAAATAACATCCAAGCACATTTTCAGACATGGCCTTAATAAAAACCCTCAAATTGTTAAGAAATAATCTGATACTCTGCATTTCTTAGCACAGATTTTAGTGAATCTGTTTTTCCCACCCACCTCTAAACACCCATTCTCAGGTTACATATCTTTAGGTCTTTTTTTGAAGGAAAAGTTATTGCTTGTCACTAGAGGAGGTAAGACTAATAGTAAGGACAAGGTCAACATAGCTGTGCAGAGCAGGGTCAAGGAGCATTCAGGGGCTGACAGTTCTTGTCTGGGGATGAGAAGAGAACAGTAGCATGGTGACTAACATCTAAATGGTCTTTGACCTGTCTTACAGCCGTGAATAGCAGGTGACTGAAGAAGACTATCAGAACAGGACAAATTTAGTTTAGGGATATGCTGGGACAGGTGTAGATCTTTGTGTTTAACAGACTTTTTTCTTTTTCTTTTTCTTTTTCTCTTCCTTTTCCTTTTTCTCTTTCTTTTTCTTTTTTCTTCCTCCTCTCCTTCTCCTCTTTTTTAATAATCATAGAATCATAGA
>NW_010239238.1:0-43035 GCF_000690775.1 Eurypyga helias
GGGGAACAGGCCGCGCTGGGCAGCGGGAACGGGGCATGCCGGGGAAGGGCGGGATGGCCGTGAGAGTGGGGCGGCGAGGCCGGCTGAGGAGCCTCCTGCTCCCCCTAACAGCGTCCCGGAGCTCCTGTCGGCCAGTTGCTGGAGGGTTGTGCCTCCGCCGGACGGGGTTCCGGGAGCTGAGGCCCGGGGCCTTGTCGCAGCCGGACTGTCAGCTCCGTCGCTTAGGGAACGCTCAGCGTGAGAGTGGAGGTATGAACCTGTGGCGGGGCACAGAGCAGAAAGGGCGACCGACAGAGAGATCTGTGGTGTCTTTGTTAAGCTTTCATCTCAAAGCTACGAGGAGAAGAAGAGAGCCGGTACCTGGCTAACTTCTCTGCTAGGCCCCCAGATTCTAGGTAACTTAAACATTTTGAAACATTGGGATTTTTTTAATAAAAAAATGCCGAGTGTCGTAGTTCTTATAACATTGGTTGTTGTAGGTGATGGAGAAGGTGAGGACTTCAGTTGTCTCCTCAGTTGTGGCTGAGGAGAAAGGGAGATGTTCTGGAGAGGCCATGAGTGTGGCCTAATGAGATAGGAATGGGGTAAAACTCGGCTTCGTGCTTTTTTAGGAAATTAGAAGGAAAAAGGCCAAAGGCGGTCAGGATGGAGAGAGTTGTAGGAATGTGCTGGTGCTTAGGACGCCGAACTGGAAGTCGGAGACTTCGTCAGCATCAGCTGCACAACTGACTTAATTCCTAAATTGTGACTTGTGTTTGCCAGCTGTGAAAAATAATATCAGTTCACAAGATTTTTTTTTTTTTTAGAGTTGTGTGGCTTGGAAATAAAAATTATTGTTTATTGGTTGAGCTTGCAGTTGGTCTCCTCTGGACTTATAACCTGGAGACAAATCACTGGCACATACTTTTCACATTAGCACTCTTCTTTGCTGAAGGAAAGACCCGTGACTTAGATTAACAGATTTTTTTTTTTCTATGTGAAAATGTCAGAAATTATCATAAACAGAGTGCCTATTTGTGGTTTGTTGTTTTTGATGAGAATGATTCATTTGCTTTGCAGAAAGGCCTACCTTTAGTGAGAAAACAATGTGTGTGCAGTATTACTTAAGAGACAATGTTAAAAGAATATGACCACTTACAATTTTAATTTGTTTAATTTTTATGCAGGGGGGAAATGAGGGAATACAAATTAACAGTACTTATTTACTCAACTTTTGTGCCTGAAGAAAAGTTACTTGCTTGAGTTGGTACTGGCAACACCAGGGCCATAGTTGGCATTTAGTAGTTTCAGAGGCATGTAATTAGACTTTCAAAGAAAACTAGTTTTTTGCACTTGTAGCATTTTCTCTGAGTAAACTTATGTGTTTGTTGCCTGTTAAGTAATATTCCTTATTAAACAGCTCTGGAATCTGATAGTCTCAAGCTAACACGTGTCCTTTGAAACTGATATGGTGGCTTGGATTTCAGCTGGAGCAAGGTGTGACCTGTTTCTTTTTATCGAGAGGGTACTAGTGGAAAAAAAACCCAACACCCCAAAACACCAAAAACCCACCAAACCTCACTCTTTAAAACCCTTTTTAACTTTCAATAAGTATGGCATTATGTTAGTTATTTGTTATATAGAACCAGATTAAAACTTAATGTTTGCTGTTCTTGATACAGTGTTACTCTTTTGATAACTCTTCTTGTTAATTTTTTGTGTAAAATTTAATTGTTGCTAAAAGTATTCTGAAAATGTATATTTTACTTAATATGTGTTAGATTTCTGGGGTGCCTTGTTGTGGGAAAACTATGGATTTCTCAGAAATATTTGTCATTAGTGTCAAAAAACCAACACAAACAGGCTGACTGGCCTGAAATTATATATAGGAGACAAATCAAAATATTATTAACCAAACCTATGCGTTCTTTGCATAGGAAGTTTAAGTTTCCAGTTTACCAGTTTCAAGATCCACATCCTTATCAATTCCATGCACATAATTTCATGAAGTTTAATCCTTGGGTTTTTATACCTGTAACAAACCAGTGCCTTTATGCTTTTGTCTTACTTGTGTTTTAATTCATGTTAAATGTTGTGTTATTAGTAATAGAGTTTTGGGTGTGTTTTTCTTTTTTTTTCCAGCAGGTATTTTGTATGCATGGTGCAGAAAAAATGAATTCTACTATGAGTGAGGAGCCTGATGCACTATCAGTAGTTAATCAGCTCCGAGATCTAGCAGCTGACCCATTGAACAGACGGGCCATTGTTCAGGATCAAGGATGTCTGCCAGGTCTTATTCTGTTTTTGGACCATCCCAACCCTCCAGTAGTTCATTCAGCTTTACTAGTAAGTATTCTGGACATAAATTCCTATGTCAGTAGGATGTTTTGTAACTTTGTTAATATGTCTTTGAATAGGTAAAAATAAAACCTTGTTGTTATCTTATGTTGGTATTCATTGTACATGTTTTTTTTAAAACACATATTTCAAAAGTTGTTTAGCAATGACACATTACTCCAGGGGAATTTGTTTTTTGGAAGAGATTAATTTATTTTGCATTTTTTCCCTAATATAGCTATTTAACTTTTTGTGTGGAGAGAGGTAAGCACCCTTAAATCTCTGTTAACATGAAGTCATGGGACTTGGTAAATATATGCAGTGATTCAACATTTGTATTGTTAAAAAAAAAAAAAATCATAGGGTAATTTAGGTTAGAAACGACCTCCAGAGGTGGTGTAGTCCAATCCCATGGTCACATTAAGTGTACTCAGATCACTGCTCATGGCTGTGCCCGCTTGATTCTTGAAAGCCTTGAAGGATGGATATTCCATAACCTCTCTGCCACACTGTTCCAGCATTTGACCAATATCATGCTGTTAAAAACATCCTGTCTGCCTCCCCTCACCCCCCGCAAGCAAAAACAACAACCCAAAATCTGCTAATATCTACTGCAACTTGTTCCAGCTCTTGTCCATTTCTTCTTGTTCCAAATCATAAATACTAAAGTCCCCCTAAAGATTTGTCAGCCTGAATTTAAATAAGAACTTAAAATATATTTCTTGCGTAGAAACAGGACAAACAAAAGTTACAATTCTGCTAAAAGTCCAAATCAGTTCCTCTAACAAGATTTTAAATTACTAAAATTTGTGGTGCGCTCTCTCTTCCCCCCCCCCATTTTTCTGTTGTTATTGAATTCTAAACAACGTGAATAAAGAGCTCTGGTTTTTAGATACAACTCTACATTATTTTTTATACCGTTAAGACTAAGCTGTACCATAACTGTGTTTTTCATTTGTTTTACTTCCATGGTGGAAGTTAGTGGATGTCTTGGATTCAGGGAATGTGGTTCCGTAATCCAGAATACCTGTGTCCTGCCAATTGGTTTTTAGGTTAGCCTTGCCATAGCATTTGCCACAGTATAACGTTCTTCACTGGAAGAACTTTGAGTTTACAGTTCTTGGGGATATGTTGCATTGGTTTTCTTTTCAGTGCAATTTCCTTAGATTGTGGTCTTAAAAGAGGATCTTGCTTGGATGTCTTACTCTCTTTTTCCTTCCCTTGCTCCTTTGTGCTGCATATTCTCGCTGCCTGAAGGAGATTCGGTAATTGGTCTGTGATCATGTTGCAGAAATGAACTCTACATAAAAAGGACTGACTTTGTCAGATTGATGAGGGCTAATAGAATTTACAGTGTTGTTCCACAGCCCCAGATACTACTCAGATTGTGTTTTAACAGCATCTTGTTGGGTGGGCATGGGAGACAGCTGTGTTGTTCCAGTTAGTGATAACCTACAGTTAGAGTGCAGTAAGAAGCAGGATTCAGAGGAGACTGCTGTATCCCAGAATGGTGGCTGCAGTCAGAAATGGATCAGTTTACTGTAAAAACATGGTTTTGTTTTCAACTCAGATTCCTTGTGTTCGTAAGTTCTTGAACCTCTTAGGTTCTGTAGCTTTTAATATCTTTTGCTGATAACTTTTTAGTCATTTTTGATGTTTTTCCATTCTGAAAGGTCTTTTTGTTTGGTTGTCTTTTCTAGCCATCCCGTTGGTCAAAAAGATGCTTCCATTGGAATGGGAATTATTAAATTTAATGAGTTGCCATTAAGTTCGTACCTAATAGAAGGATGTATAGCACTGACATTAAATTTGTTGTTGTATTATTCTGCGATACCCATAGCTGAAATTTTAAGTAGTCTGTATGAATCATAGTAGTTCCCTATTTAACTTTTTTGATGTGTTGTAGAGTCTTTCAGGAAACTGCTCCCCATGAGCAGTTTCAGTTCAGTTCTTTCTTCTGTCTGACCAAGAAGTGGTATTTTTTTCTATAGTTTCCTCTAGTTTTGATTCCAGGAATTCTTTACGCTTCAAATGTTAAAATTGAATGTTTTAGGTAATAAAATCAGAGGTAACCCAGGCAATACTACCTTTTTCTTTTTTCCTTAAATTTGGACTATAATTTCAAAAACACGACTCCAGAGTTCAGAAGCTACATTAATACTTATAAAACATAGGAGGTGTCTTTTGTTATTGGGGTTGACAACAATGTATTTTTGTACTCAGGTATGGGGACATTACTGGTGAGCTTAAAGATAATGTAGGTAAGTGTTTTGCTGAAGAGAGGCTGAGCCAAAGTCCATAATAGTGACCTTCCTTATGTCTTCAGTAGATTGCAGTTTAATAAGCATAAATGATCTCACTTCTTTGAAGGTGTGCACCTTTGAATCTCCTGTGGCAGGCAGGTGGCATCAGACCTCCTAGTGTTGAGAAGCCAGGTTACTTAAGTTGTTCTGGTAACTTTGTCTTGGGTCCTATTTTAGTGGAAGTTACGTTTGTGTGTAAGGAGTATTGAACAGATGGAAAAGAGACTGCCTTCATTTTGACACAAATAGCTGTTAAGAGAACATGTTTTTCTTTGTCCAACAACGTTATATTCAATTGCCTGAGCAGAGACTAATAACAATGAGAAACTCTGTCCACCAGTAAGGACACTTTTCCTAACGCAAAAGTTAGTAGTTCAGAGTTATCGTTTTTGTATTTCCCCATAGTTGAAAAGTAAGAAAATAAATGCATATACTGCATTTATAAACAATTATTGATACTGATCCACATCAGGAAATAGCAAAAATCATAGTTAGAGTTTTTATTGTGCCAGACAGCAGCCAGACTTTCTCAAAAAGTGACAAAATGGTCTTGAACTTGCTGGATATGTGCTGGGGGTGATTTAGGAAAAACCCCAGATAATCAGCACTCTGTTTCTGAAGGGATTAAGGAGCATGTTATTTTTAAAACTGCTATTGAGCTGCATAGCTATTATATGACTATATTTAAAGAATTGGTGCACTTCTAAATCTTTCTATTTCTAAACCAATTTTATAAACCATTGTATCTGTGTATTGCAGGATTTCGCAAGAGCAGTGCTTGTACCTACATCGATAGAACACTGATTAAAGCACCTGTACACCTTTGGAGGTTCTGTCTAAGAAAACTTTGTGTGTCAGCACTAATGATAGAGTTGTCACATGAAAAGGACTGACATTTTACTGAAAGAGTGACACAAATACACAGTTGCTGACTAGCGTCAGCAATATGAAGTTGTGCAGAGTCTACCATGAAAGGCAAATAAACAAAACATTGGGCAAAAAATAAATGTGAATTCCCAGTTTAGGTAACAATAACCTAAGCAGCTCACTGCTGCTTGTATTCTTATTCCTGCATGGAGTCATTAATCCTGCAGTTTGTCTTCAGAAGCTTCAAAATGCAGTAGACCTTGGTGGTGGTGAGTTGTCTGGTACCGGGGGAGCCTACAGAATCAATGGAAGTTATACTAGAAGCATAGTGTATAAAAATTACTTTAGATCTCAGATCACAAAAAGTGTTTGTTGGAAGGGACTTCTGGAAGTCATTCACTTCAGCTTCTTGCTTGAACTGGGACTGTCACCAGCACTCAATCAGGTCAGTTGTAGCTTTGTCTCATTGAATGTGCAGTCCCACTAGGGCATCTGTTCCAGTGTTGAACTACCTTCCTAGTGAAAAAACTTCTTGTAATACCTGGTTTGAACTTCTCAAGCTGCAATATGTGGCTGCTCCCCCTTGTTACGTTGTCTGCTATTGTAGAGGAAAGTTTGGCTTAATTGTCTTCGTAAAGGCTTTTTGAGTAGTTGTAGACAGCAGTTAGATTGTCCCTTAGACTCTCTTAGCCGGTAGACAGTCTCTCAACCTTTTCTCATATTCTGTGCTTTCTGTGTATTTATAAGAATAAAACAATCTTTTAATTTCACAGTAGGTGATAATATTCTTTCTTTTTACTAGAACTCACATTGTGACTATTTTGCAGATGTACAGTAATTAAAGTGAATGATAATGTGCTGGACATATTGCTGATGTGCTGTGGTCCTCTTTCTTTTAGGCTCTCCGCTATTTGGCAGAGTGCCGTGCCAACAGAGAAAAGATGAAAAGTGAATTGGGTATGATGCTCAGCTTACAGAATGTAATACAAAAGTAAGTTTCTGATGGGTTGTTGGATTCAAAGACAGCGTAAACATAACATTCTGATGCAAAGTAAGGCTTTGACTATGAATTCATATAAGGCATTTTTAATATTGCATTTTTCCTTGTTGAAGTTATGTGGCTGCAAGCAATTGATGTTTTTTGTTTATGGTACAGGCAAGTAATTAGATGATAGTCTCCAAGAAATACCATTTGAAATTCATTTGCCAAACAGATTTCTTGCCCTTATTACGGGTAACTGATTTTGTCTCTTCCCTTTAGATGCTTTTACAATCCTTCTCATCATTGTATAAGAGTGTCTTGGACTAGTGTATTCAACAAAATTGGTGTCTGCCACATCTGTTTTTTGAATCCCACCTTTGGGAAGTGAAATTGTATGCGCAGTGCATTTGTTCCAATGTATTTTTGAAGGTATTTATCTGCAGCTCTGTATTGAGGAAGCATCTTGCAGGTGGAGTAGAAGTTAGTGAGGTTTGTAATGGCCTGTAATTTCTTTGTTGAACGTGTCGGCTGTCTTGAAATTTGTGAATGTTGCATTTTGTTAAGATTGCTGACTGTTGAGCCTTGAATACTGGAAGACGTGTGAGTATATGCACGCTGGAGAAGAGGCACGTGCACTTGCAATAGAAATCAATATGATGAACTAAGAGGAATCATTATTAGCAGAAAACAAAATCCCAAAACCATCCTCCTCCAAAGATTGGTCTGTCATAACAAAAATTAATTTGCCATCAAGTTATCAAAAGGTGATTATTTTACAGTTTGATTGTGCTCTCGTTAACTGGACTTTTCAGATGTGAGGGACTGTTCTTGGAGGGGAAGTCATACTGCTGGATGAGATGTCTCAGATAAGTGTTTAAAACAATTATTTAGAAAAGGAAGAAGTACAAGTAAAATCGTATATTAAAGATTTTTAATCTTTAATTTGTTAATTGAATCTCTAATGTATCACTTGTGTTATAAGTCAAGTTTTAGAAAAAAAACCCAAGACTACCCTTTGCTAGTTCCTTCATCCCATAGCCCTTCCAGTTTTTGGTGGTGTATCTTTTGTTTTATCTTTTTCTCTCCAGTCTAAAGGTGTGAACATTAAGAACTGGAGGGGAAATTCTGGTCTGTTCAGAAGTCGCATACAGTACATGATCTAAGAAAGATTAAAGCTGTTTACCTTTAAGTATGTCATTAATTCTGCTGAAACTAACAAAATTATGTATTGGCATGAAATTCAGCATTATGCCTGCCTATCATCTTGTTATTCACCAGTTGCCCAAAGCAAGGATTTAAAACAAATGTCTTAATGTCATCTTAGGCTGATGAATTAAATGACTAGAATTCAGAAGAGTAGCTTTTTTTTTTTTTTAATTAATGTAATAGTTACAACTTTTTAAAATTGTAAGTGTTTTAATAGGATGTATGGGTGGAAAAAGGAACTAAGTCTTACAGTATTCACCTTTTTTAAGGACAAGTGTAATTAAGGTAAAAGCATACAGAAGTCTTTGCCTGCTACTTATATAGTAACAGTAAGAACTAAAATGTTTAGGTAGTAACAGAAGCATGTATTTCAGAAGAACTTATTTTCAGTATAGGTCACATGTCTGTTTAGAGCAGAGAGACATCCTCAAGTTGTTGGAAGGGAAATGGTAGTTCATTATCAGTCTCTGCAGCTTTTAAGTATTATTTGGGAAATGGTCATAATGAAAACTTTTGTTTAAAGAATTTTACGGAAATCTCTTTCACGACATTTTTCTATGTTTCAGTTTCAAGGACTGAAAGAGTGAAGTTCAGAAATGTGCAAAAAAGGAGAGATAAGTCAGTAAAAACTGGAAATCTTGTAGGTGTTCTGCTTTTCTAGAAGGCTCTTTGGCAGGAGTAAGAACATATATTTGATTTGTATGCTTGTAACATTTGGAGAGTGTGATATCATGAAAATTTAAATACATAGCATCTTCGAACACAAGACTTTGTCATGTGCTTGTCAGGATTTGGGCTTTAATGTTGACAGGAAATGCTGAAGCTAAGTTTTGTATTGCCTGCAGAAATACAGAGAAAGATGGTAGAAAAGTGCTGAGAAGATACATGTAGAATTATTTTTGTCACAAGAAAACAATGGTTTGGGGTTGTGGTTATTTGTTAGAAAGTCTGTAGGGGAGAAAACAAGGTTTCTACCTTTAGATTTGCTTTACAAAGTGCAGATTCTAGCTTTTGGTGCAATTTCAGTTTACCAGAAAATGTTTGAGCCCCTTGGACTGAAACTAAACATTAATAAATGCAGTAATAAATGTTTTGGTTTAAGGACCTTGTGCTGTGGGTTCTTGTGTACTTTCCAGAATCTGCATATCTGGCTCATTGCTTTATCTAATCTGAAATATTTTGATTATGTCTACAATTCAATTTGGGGTTGAGATTTTTTTCTGTATTATATGTTATAAAAATGCAGACAAATCATACGAAGAGATCAGAACTTCTGTCAGTGTTCTGATTTTCCAGGTATTGCACAGTTCTTTCAAGCAAGACTGAACCCAGCACCTTGTGAACTGGAAGTTGTAGTCATTGGCTTTTTGCTCTTGACAGGTTACGCAAATCCTGGTGTCTGAATCTTTCCCTTTCATAAAGATTGTGTACCTCTCCCTGTTCGCTTTCATTGACTTCTCACTTAACTGAATGATATCCCGTGGTTTTCCCTGTTCTGTACTGAATTGTGGCAAACTGTTCTGCCCCTAATATAAAGCTGTGTTACATCTTCTCAAGCAATGAAATGGAACTTGTGTGCACAGAGGTAAGACACGATCTCAGTTGTATTTCAGGCTTAGGTTGATGTTCAGCAGCTGAGCTGAGACTGTGCTTAAGGACTTGAGAGTTTGTCTAGAATCCCAGTTCTCTTTTGCTTTCAGTTATGTAAATCCTGAAATTTGAGGGCTTATCTCATAAGCCTTGAAGGTCTCTGTAGTAGAGACCTCAAGTTCAAGTGTGGAATTTGTTGTAACCTGCCTACAGCTAACCATCCTAACAGATCTTTAAATGGTCAGTGCCATCAGCTGGATAATAGTTGGAGTTGGTTTGCTACTTAAGATTTCTTGTAATAGTACATGGGAGCCTCAGGCACAGGCCAAAACCCTTTTGTTGCAAGTAACACACAACCAGTGGAGGAAGAATATAGCATTTATTTAAACTTGTTGCGAAGGTAAAGTACTATTTCATTAGTAAGTCTGCTAAGGATGGGAGTTAAAACTGAGCGTAACCTCTTTATCCAATGGCAAGCAGTAAATTGTACTCTGTACTGCGTCATGGAAAATGGGTAGGAAATAGTTGAGTCACATCCAGGTTGAACCACAGTTCTTTGAGGTATCTTCATGTCTCTTTTCATGACTTACCAGTCCCCTAGTATTATCTGATCAGCTCTTTGGTATTTGCTTAGAACAAGCTTTATAGCTCATTTGTGAAAATAATGTTGCTGCTTAAAATGAATGTTCATCTGACTCCTTAGTTGATGCTGCATTTCACTTATGGAACAAAGGATAGGCGTTAGGTTTGCCGTGACAGTGATTTTCAGGATGTGTGAAGACTAGTTTTTGCTAACAGAAGAGTAACAGATTTTAGATGTAGAGACTGGAGCTCATAGGCTCTAGAGCAGAAATACGAAATGTCATCTCTGAAGAGTACAGAATAAAAATTTGAAGGCAGGGAGGTACTTATATATTTAGGATTTCTTTTCAAACAACTTGATTTGGAACATGTATGACTTTTTGAAATACTTGATATGAAAGGCTTTATGCACGTCCACGTTTTCTGGGACATACTAGAAGCTGCTCAAGTTTCATGGAATACTTCAAATCATCTTTTCAAGTATTAAAATGTCTGTTGTCCCATTCTACACTTGCTAGCTTTTTCCTTAGCAGGGAAGACGTTTGTTGATCTATGTCTGCTTATTTAAGTGAAGCTTGATGCATCTATCCATGTTATAATCTAGGAGTAGGATTTATTTGGAATGGCTGATAGTTCTTCATTGCTATCACAAAAATGTTTCGTTCCCTTGCCCGGAGACAAAGTACCTGTGAGTGCATGTGTAGGAGTGTTTGTGTAAATAGATAAGGAGAGCAGAAATTGAGGCTCATTGGTGTTTCAGTGTATGCCAGCAGTCATCAGCAGTTATTTAATATTGAAAACTGGTTTAGTTGCTGGCTTTATGAATTGTATTGAGGACTTAATGTGTCCGTATGGACTTTATAAAATGTTATTAGCAGCTTCTAGAATTAAAATTAATTAGGATTTATAGCCTACAAGGAAATACACTAATTTGTGTTCAGTGTGAAAGTGACTTTTGATGGACAGTAAAGGTCAAAGTTCATAATTTTTCATAATCTTTATGAGCAGCATAATGGTACTGTTTAAATATAACTAACATGTATTTAAAAAAAAAAAACTGATGAAGAGTCAATATACTAAATAGCTCTTATTATGGAATGGCAAATTACTGAGAGTAAAATTCCAATTACTTAGCTAAAAGAGCTTTTCAAGATAGTCTTCCTTTGCCAGGGTGTCAGATTTAACAAGCTGAATTAAATCCAGTGCATTAATCAGCTCTTCCAATTTATTACTTGCCTAAGAAGATTAGGGCAATTAATATGTGTTTAATTAGAGTCCCTTGCAGATCTGGTAAAATACATGCAGTCTATAATTGCTGACTTCTTACTCAATTTTAATTTTTGCAGGTCTTAATTACCTGTACTTTTTGAAAATTTAATTATTCATTGAAACCAGCAAAGTTTAAATTTATGATGTCTGACAAAACCAAAAAAAGGCCAAGTATTTCAGGTAGTATTTGTAGAAATTAAAATAGTAGAGATGTAGTATCATGATAGATTTATCATTTTTGGTTTGTGACATACTTTTTTTCCTTTGTGAGAAAGGAGGGGTAGTTGGGGGAAGACAGGGCAAAGGCCATGTATTAATAAGCCAGAAAACAAACCACAATTTTTTAAATAGGTATCTGATGATGACAGGGATGTTGCCTTATCGTAACTGGCTTTAAGAAAATACTTTGTGAGAAGTTATAGCTAAAAAATTCTGTAAGCTGTTCACATTTACTGCATTTACACATTTATGCTATGGATTGGAATATTTAAATTTGGATCTGTAAAGGAGAAGGAAGTACTTTTTTGCAGACTGTAGACATTTTTGTTTTCTGTACCTGAATCATAGAATGGTTTGGGTTGGAAGGGCCCTTAAAGATCATATAGTCCCACCCCCCCGGCCATGGGCAGGGACACCTTCCACTAGACCAGTTTGCTCAAAGCCTCATCCAGCCTGGCCTTGAACACTTCCAGGGATGGGGCATCCACAGCTTCTCTGGGCAACCTGTTCCAGTGCCTCACCACCCTCTCTGTGAAGAATTTCTTCCTGATATCCAATCTAAACCTTCCCATTTTCAATTCAAATCCGTTACCCCTTGTCCCGTCACTACAGGCCCTTGTAAAAAGTCCCCCTCAGCTTCCTTGTAGCCCCTTCAGGTACTGGAAGGCTGCAATAAGGTCTCCCTGGAGCCTTCTCTTCTCCAGGCTGAACAAGCCCAACTCTCTCAGCCTGTCCCCATAGCAGAGGTGCTCCAGTCCTCTGAGCATCTTCGTGGCCTCCTCTGGACTTGCTCCAACTGGTCAATATCCTTCTGATGTTGAGGGCACTCAGTAATGTTATTTTTTTAATCCTTGGTATGTGTGGGGATTTTTTCTTTTTACACATCAAAATTGAGAAATGGTTGAGATTGAGTAATGGAAAGCATGATTCTGTTGCATGATTATTTTTGGACTCTACCATACCTTGTGATTGTGTACTGAGAAGTTGCATTTTTGGAGAAAAACTTGGTTTTCCTGTGTGTTAAATATTTCTGTGTGCAAGCCGTTCCAAGAACTTCGGTTTTGGAAATAACTTAAATTGCAGTGTTATCACCTGGATCACAAGTAATACAAAAATCTGTCTATTCCATGTTAATTTTCCTGGCCTTTCTCTTCCTTTTGTTTTGCCAAGCCTCCTTGATTTAGCCACTTTGTTACTGTTTGTCCATTAGAAGGTTAAGTGCTTTTAGAAAATTACACTGTTGGCTGGTGGAGCATCTTTGGGCTGTGGGGCTCCGGACTTTTTCAGTGCTGTAGCAGTGCTTGTCAGTCATAGACGGTCACAGCAGAAAGACATCTGCAGGTTGCTTTATCCAGCATTGTTAAGCAAAGTGCCTTAATATCCCCCACCCCTAGTTTCTTTAAGGAATGTTTTTATTGAATATTTTGTTAATCTTAACAAGTTTCAGAAATAGATTGTTTTTTGAAGTTATTTTTGGAAAACCATCCTCTGCCAAAAAACCACCAATGAAATATTAGGAAATGTAGGAGACCTCAGTAAGTCCTCTTTAAATCTACAGTGTTATTTGTTCTAAGTGGCTGAATGCTCCTTTTGTCTGTCAGACAGCTTCCTGGTATTTGGAGATGATGCATAGGCAGGAGTGGAGGGATGGGGGAGAGGATGGATTCAATGCAGCAGGCTACCTAGGTCAGTATGGCATGTACTCAGTGAAAGTCCTTGCTCTTCTTGCTTGTGGGTGATGGCAAACTAACAAGGGTTCGGACTTTCTCACAGTTCAACAATTGTTTTTGAAATGTTTCAAGACTTTTTTTTTTTTGTATTCCCATACTGTAGCTGGCATTATATATCATGACATACCTTGGGACCTCCCTCTGTTCAAAGGGGTATTAGAGTCATCGTTTCTTCTTGCACACAACTTACTCAGTGAGCTCCATGCAATCAGTACCGTTTCTGTACTCAGCAGTTTAGGCTGTTGTCAACCTCTAGATCTGGCTTTTGTGTGTTTGTATCATTAAACACACAACAGAAGGAAAAATAATTACTGTTACAACATTTTTGAATGCACTTGGAAATGCAGTTTGGTCTCACTTTTTAGTCGCCAAGCTACCACTTTTACCTTTAACGTTCCACTTGGTATCTGGTATCTATATCAAGATTGTTGACATTGGTGGCTGGCTTTTTATCATCTGATGTCTGTCTCAGTTTGAGTACTATACATCCATAGACTTTTTAGTTTACCAGTTCAGTACAATGCTAGTTCAATACACTTGCGCACTCCATGGAGCAGCTACTTGTGTTACTGGTTTTCATGCAGCGCTTGCAGCTACTTCATGGCTTTCTTGGTACATCTCTGACACCACAGTTCTTGTGTTTCAGCAGTTTCCCTCATCCCTTTTCTTTGCTATGAATACTGCATTTTCTTGGTATTTAGTGAATTCCAAGTTAACTAACTGACAAATAGAGAGTTAACAGCTAAGTAATCATTAATGCAGTGTTTTTAATCAGTCACTTAACGTAATTTAAGATTTAGAGGCTACCTGTAAATTCTTAAAATCATGGCCTTCAGCTAGTTTACAATGACTGGCTTAAGAATATGTTAACAAGTAGTGCAAGTGTCCTGCCCTGTTACCTAATCATCCAAGTGCTGAAGTTCTGCAGTGGATTTAAGTACAATATCTGAAAAGTCACATGTTGCCAAATTTTAAGTTCCTAAACCCGGAGAAGAGTTTCAGTACCTGTTAATGAGTGAACAGACAATATTCTGATGTTGGTTTTTTTGGCAGAGAGAGGGCCACAGTCATAATTGCTTTGAGTGCTTTGTATTGAAATGTGAAGAAATCAGTTGGGAAATGAGCTTGTAGCTTTTCATTAGAGACAAGAAATGTGAGGAGTGTTGCAACATTAAAAAAAAAAACACACTTTGAAACACTTAAAGTGTGTGAAGTATAAAATAACTAATAAAAACACATATATTTGAAAGCCTTTTGTGTTCAATGTCTTAGCCAGTTTCTTCTTTTATTTAGAAACTGGCTGGAGCAGGGAGTTAATTATTTTAGAAAGCATTATAAGCTTAAGGTGCTCTTGCTTCTCTTTTCCTGCAGACTTTATATTAGAACAAATACAAAACTTGGAAACATTGATTTATAAAAAATGAAATGGTTTACAGTGTGGCACAAAATTCTTGTTAAAAAAAATACAGTTTGAATTGGCATTTAATTGCTGACTGGATGATAAAAAAAGATACCGTGGTGCTGAGCTCAGTGCCTCGAGACCTGCCTGATGTGGTGTGCCAAAAGGCAGCTGTCTTCTGATTTTTGTGGTGTGGGGTTCAGTACTGAGGTGGGAGGGAAAAGATTTCAGGAGATTGGCAGAAGAGTCAGGAATAGTAATGGCAACACAGGGTGCCTTTAACACTCAATAAACCTTGTCGTCAGCTGGTGTCGAAAGCATTTTAGGAATACAGTGACCTTCAGTGGTTACTATTGAGTGCACAAGAAAAAGTGCTGAGGTAGGTTCTTTGATATGCTGACTTTTGCTGACAGCTTACTAAAATAAAGAGCAAAGAAAGCTTAAGATGCTTTGAAATAAAAGTAGCGAGTTGTGTTACAAAGTATTTAATACTTACCACAGGGTGGATTGACAGTATCGTAGGCTGGAGCCATTTATCTATGGGAAGAGGGTTGATGGGTACTTTTAGCACTGTGAGGTTTCTCATCTTACCCTGCCAGTATCATATGTCTGCTTTCGGGTTACAGTGAGAGCTTGTCCACAGGTGATGCTTCTCCCTGTTTTTTTTGACCTTCATGCTAAGTGTCCCAAATTAATTGCAGATTTTTTCTATTAAACCATAAGTGTCTACATTACCCTTCCCGCCCCTTCACCCCCCCGAATGCTGCTCAAGCAGAAAACATAATAAAGTGCTGGTGTGATTAGAACTCCCATAGTTTCACATGGGTATTACGGGCAGTAAGTGCCACAAAGGGATATGCCTCAAAAAAATATTAATAATAAAACAGTCTTCAGTAGCAGTTCCTGAATGGAGGTGTTTTTTCAGAAGAAAAGGAATTTTACTTTGGAACAACTAATGCAAAGTGAATATGTTATTCTGAATTAGATCTATTTCTATTCAGGAGTATGTTTTGATACTTTGTTTTGTGGTACAAGCTACATTATCTTTTTCTACAAGATTTCCATTGAATTTTGCAGGTAGGAAGGCCTCTGTAACAATTGTGGTCAGGCATTGGGACAGGCTGCCCAGGGAATGGTGGAGTCGCCATCCCTGGAGGTGTTGGAGGAACGTGTAGCCGTGGCGCTTGAGGACATGGTCTAGTGGGTACGGTAGTGTTGGGTTGATGGTTGGACTGGATGATCTTACAGGTCTTTTCCAACCTTAGTGATTCTGTGAACTTGGAACAAATTAAAATTGTTAGCATGTTCTGTAATTACACAGTACATCAAGTTCACACAATAATTTTTTTTAAACCTTGGTGCGTGCTTTAACCTATTTTGCAAGACTGCTGTCCCTTTGGCTAGCAATGTAGCTGCTAATACTGGCTTGCTTTAAGAAAAAATAAATTCAGTGCCAAAAAATAAGTAGTTCAAGAGTATGAAAACAAGCTATTGAAAGCAACAGCTATTTAAAAGTTACCTACTTCAAGTCTCTGCTCAAATAGATTAATATTAACTATATTAGCAAATTGGATATAAACCTTACACACAATATACCTACATAGAATAAACCTGCGTATTTTTGCCTTGGTACTGGTAGGTGCTGTAGTTTATTATTCACACAGGTTTTGTTTGGGATGCCTTTATCTGTAAGTTTGCAACCCCCCCTTTTTTTTTTTTTTAACCTTCTCCAGTAGATTTCAGGGAAATAATCAGGTGAAGCTTACTTCTCAGAATTTAACTGTGGCCTTTTTTTAAGACATAGAAAGATATTCCAGATAATTACATATTACCATCATATGTTACTACATGATACACTTAATGCTATTAGCATGCTGATAGTACAGTAAGTGGTATTTGGCTTCCTTCAAGATGTTCCTGAAATGCTTCAGTATGCAGCCTAATTTCAGCACTACCAATAACTTCTACCTGATCACTACAGCATTATTACCAAGAAGGATTGCCTTTCTTATGCCAGTGTTTATCTCCTACAGGAAAGGACCAGAAAGAGTTGTTACCCTTAAGACAGGGGTTTTTTTGTTTGTGTTTGGTGTTTTTTTAAAGCCATTTGTTGAAGCCATATAATAAACATAATTTCTGCCATATAAATCCATTAAATGGTTACTGTTCATTAGCAGGCAAGATGTTGGAACTAGCTACTGTGAAATTCAGCATGGAGTTTGTGTCTATTACGCAGACTCTTGTCTAGCAAATGCTACTCTGAAGCCTTTTGAGTTTAGTTGAGTAACAGGCCTTGATTTTTTTTTTTTTTTTTTTAATTTGAGATTGAGAATATGTCCATATGGTAGATACCAAGCTGTGGAAGATCAAAAGTTGATCTTACATTTAGCATATAAATAGCAAGAGTTAAACAAAATTGGATGAATAGCTGGGTTAAACATATGGCATATGTTCAAATCTGTTATCCCATTCTTGAAAGTTCGTTCTCCTCTTGTGATCAGAGGACAATGGAATGAATCAGGGAAATGTTCTAAGCATGTGTGATTACTCAGTTTGCTAAATGTTTAAGGTCAGTCACTGATTTTGCAGCAGTTAATGGGATTGTACCATGATTTTACTCAGATTTACAACTTAAATTTAATATTTAGGGATTTTTGGTTTTCAGCAGTCTTCAGAACATCCCAGCATTTACATAGGGTTTCTCTAAATTTCCAGAGTCAGTAGGCATACCACCTAAATAGAGCTAGGAGTGGCACTGGGAAATCCAATCCTCGTTCCCGGTTTAAGTGAGATGTCTCTTGTTTAGTACAAAATCAACTTCAAGACGTCAGGTTTCCTTGTTCCATTCCGAACTTCTTTTCGTTCAGTGTCTCCTGGTCACATTATCACAACGGGTAGTATGGGTAGAGTCTGGAAGCCTTGCCAAGTGGCAGGCATCTTGCAGGTCTAGAAGGCATTCTAGGAAAGTCTGTCAGGCCTTGCCTGGTTTCCATGGTGCGACAGCCTTGGAGTAAATGAAGGTGACCCGTAGCTAGCACACGCTTGGTACCACTGAAGCGCGGTCACAAGACAACTGCACTTGGGCTTTACGTGGGTTCATCGAACGGGGTCCAGCTGCTTGGGTTTTGGATTTGGGGTGCTACAGCTCAGTGTGTCACTTCAAACTTGCCCAGTCCTACAGGTTCTATTACTGTTCCCTGTTCTATGCCTATGACTTATTTTTCCTGTTGTTAACCCTCTACAATGCTTGAGTCGTTGTTGGACAACTTAAGGATCCTGATGTCTGTATTCTAGAGGATTGTGACTTCTTTCTTAAAAGAAAGCAGATGTAACCCTTCTGGTCAGCTACTGTATAACATGATCTGGTCTTTACTGGGTGATTTGGGGCTAGAGGGAACTGAGGTGTACTGAATGGGTAGCATGGTAGTAGCTACCATGGTAGCATGGTAGTAGCTTCAGCAGTAGCTGAAGTAATGCTTTTTTTCACCTTGTTTTTGAATGATTTGCCCATTGCCTGGAATGAGTCAGGAGAGCAGCCATATGCTTGTGAGCCCACGGTATCATGGGATGCACTAAAAGCTCAGAAGAAAGAGCAGCGTTCTTGGAGATAAGAAAGAATCTTGCCCTGGCACTGGAGCAGAACAGCCATAAAACCAGCCAGATCAGATAACTGTCTTGAAACAGATTGCTTTTCCTCTAATACCATGCTCTTTCTTTGGGCTTGTCATTCATGCTCAAAGTTTTCATCAAAACCATGTCAATCACTGTGTCTCACTTCTAGAATCAAGGATTAGTGATTTCCCACACACACACCCCTTACAGAATGTAGCAATTCTTTGCAGTTTGCTGCTCCCCTTTAGTTATTGCTAGAGACAATTGCTGTCTTTATTTCAGAGCCCATTCTTCCTATATTTAGATTGATCACCTGGAAACAATACATCAGTAGACTTAAGGCATAGTTGATAGGAATACCAATTTGTTAGCCATTTTTTAACCATAATTAAATCAAATGATAAATCTCTACCAAGTGTATGCTTTAAGGTTTCTAATACAGCTGCATTTACCCAACCATGTATTTAGATAGAATTCATGCTGGTCTGTTAAATTCTTACTCATGCTTTTTGTGTCATACAGGATACTATGCTTATTACAGTGATTGAGGTTCATTACATAAATGAAAGTGATGGTTGAAAATATCACTCTGTAGGATCCTAGGGGAAAATACTGGTTCTGCCTTACAGGGGCAGTACTTGCATGTATGAAGAGGACTGGGATCAAGTGAAAATACCTACCTCTATGTGACTGTAAGTTTTCTCAGACTTTTTGGAAAGGTATTTGGGTCATTCTAGAAGTCTCAAACTAGTATTTTGAAAAAAAAATTATGCATTTAGTCCTTTGTTAACGTTCACTGACTTGCTTAGGATTTGTCTGTGATAAGACTGTAAGTTACATCTGAGAATTGTTTTTAATTTATGAGGAGGTAATTTAATACGGGATTCAGCTGAGGTCTTGACAAATATCTGAGTCTTAACTTGGATAATGAGGACATTTTTATTCTTCAAACTCTTTATATTTTTAGACTTGATTTGTGTGGTGGCTTTTTTCCCTAATATTTGTGCTTTAAGGTACTATTTTTCTATTAGTCTGTAAGCTCCTTGAGATGTCAGTACAGGGAATTTTACCTGAACTGGCTTTAAAAGCTTGAGATATGTTTCCTTAGTTTTGTGAGTTGGGTTAATCTGTCCTTCAACTATGCCAGCTTTCCTTGCTTTTATAGAACTGCCCTTAATACTAATTTTTCTGTGTGTTTGGTTTCCCATGTTCTTGTGAGCAAGAGTGTACTGTTGAGCCACACAATGCATGTCCAACTCTTCTGACTGGCTGTAGCACAGCCTCTCCCCATGAGTTGTAAGGCTGTATGCTGTGCCCCCTCCTCCTGTGGGGCCATGCACAGTGAAAATGTATATAGTACAGGCATTCTGTATGTGTAGGTATCTATCACGTGTATAGGTGGTGTACTGCAAGTATACTGTTCTTGTATATCATTTTCCTTGCTTGGATCTTGACAGAGTTTTGGGGAATGGGCTCCTCTATGACAGAAACAGTCTACCTCTGGTTGCCACCTTCTCACAAAGGTTTCTTAGCCTTGTGCAGGGAATGAGCCGTAGCTCATCCCTATGTATCCTCAGGTTGTCCCCTTCTTCTATCCTGAAGTGTTGCCCCCTTCTAAAGAGAGAAGTTGAGAATGGTCTGTCTTTGGATCTCTTATTCCTGAGCAACCTTGGGGAAGAAGGTCCATTGGTACAAGGCTGAAATTGGTTCCTAGATTACAAATTGAATACTCCTGACCTACATCGGATGTGGTTGAGAGAGTAAAAATAAAAACTACTGAGTGAGCTTATATACAATGCCATTTTGACCTATCTTGTGAAATGACTGGAGATTAAAATACTTCTTTGGTATTCTTGTGTGATCTTATTTTTGGCTCTGTACTAAATTTACTGGATACAATTGCTGTGCTAAGTAAAATTATGAAAAAGTGCTATAGATTGAGAGAGAAAGCTTAGAGCAGTGCTTCTCTAAAATCAGTGTCATGTTTGAACCAGTAAACTATTGGATTTAAAAAGTTTTGTCTAAAAAGCTTTTAAATCGTTATTATAAGGTGTAACAAGCTCTGTTTTTCCTTGACTGTGGCTAGTGAGACCATGCTATAAGCTGAAGTGAAAACTTTTAAAATACCAATTAGAAAATTGTTGAATGACTTTGAGAATGAAGCCTCCCCTTTCCCATCTAGCCCTGCCTTTAGTTCATGATGCCTTAAGATAAAACATTTTAGAACTGAGCGGTGAACTGTAAGGCTAAATATAGGAGTAGGAAATTTCTGAAAAATTGCACAGCTGCTGCTATTCCAATCTTTCTAATTGTCAGGTGCATTAGAGTTATGTAAGCTGTCATGCATGACTCCTTGGAAAACAATACATAAAATAGTTGGCAGAAAAATGAAATGCATTTTTGCTTTGCTTACATAAAAGCCTAACTTCTAAAATAGTCTTAACCTGAAAAAATAGATATCCACACATAGATAAAAATGGATATGCTCCATGTACATGTTTGAATTTATGTAATGACTTCTCAACTTCTAATATGTGTTCATGGACTCACAGAGTGTTTGAGGTTGGAAAAGACCTCTGGAGATCATCTGGTCCAACCCCTCTACTTGGGCAGGGTTGCCTAATCCACATTGCTCAGAGCCAGGTCCTGAGGGCTTTTGAGTAGAGGAGACTCCACAGCCCCCTGGGCAACCTGTGCCAGTGCTCGGTCACCCTCACAAGAAAAAAGTGTCTCCTGATGTTCAGAGGGAACCTCCCGTGTTTCAGTTTGTGCACATCACCTCTGGTCCTGTCACTGGGCACCAGTGGAAAAAGCATGGCCCTGTCCTCATTACACCCTCCCTTCAGGTATTTAGATACAGTGATGGGATCCCCCTGAGCCTTCTCATCTTCAGGCTGGACAGTCCCAGCTCTCTCAGCCCCTTAATCATCTTCCTAACCCTTTGTTGGACTCCTCAGTATGTCTATCTCTTGTGTCCAGGTCTGGCCTCTCCAGTACACACTATTCAGGGTGTTGCCTCAGTAGTGCTGAGTCGAGGGCATGGTCACCTCCCTGGGCCTGCTGGCAGTGCTCCTCCTGATGCAGGATACCACTGGCCACCTTTGCTGCAAGGGCACGTTGCTGGCTCATGTTGAACTTCATGTGCACCAGGACCCTCAGGGCCTTGTGTGCCAAGCTGCTTTCCAGCTGGGTGGCCTCCTGCCTGTGCTGGTGCTTGGGGTTGTTCCTCCCCAGGTGCAGGACTTTGCACTTACAAGGTTCAACAGTGGGAAGGTTCCTTGTTGGCCCATTTCTCCAGCCTGTCGAGGTGGCAGCACAACCCTCTGGCATATCAACCACTCCTCCCTGGTTTGTCATCTGCAGACTTGATGAAGGTCCACACAGTCCAGATTGCGAACAAAGATACTGAACAGGATTGGACCCAGTATTGACCCATGGGCTACACTGCTAGATAATGGCCTCCAGCTAGATTCTTGGCCCTGTTCACCACCTTCTGGGCCTGGCCATCCAGCCAGTTTTCAGTCCACCTCACTATTTGCTCACCCAGTCCATACTTCATCCCCTTCTCTATGAGGATTGTGTAGGAGACAATGTCAAAAGTCAACATCCAGTGCTCTCCCCTCATCTGTGAAGCAGTCCTCTCATTGTACAAGGCTATCGGGGTGATCAGGCATGACCTCCTCTTCGCGAATCCGTGCTCACTCTTCCTGGTCGCCGCCTTGTCCTTCATGTGCCTGGAGGAAATGGTTTCCAGATTTGTTCTGCCACCTTCCCAGGGGTCGAGGTGATCATTCAAAGTTTATCAAGAGCCTTGAAATTTCATGAATAGGTAATTAACTTTGTCTTATTGTAAGCAGTGGACAGACTGAGCAAATACAACCAAAAGCAGCATCAGTGTAAGAGTGAGACTTAAATGACGCAAATCTCATTTTGATAGAATCTGGGGTGTAATTGAGTGTCTAGCAAAGAAAGATACCCTCTTTAATTTGAAAACCTCTATAGTCTCTGGGCTGTAAACTCAGTAGAAACACTGAAATGCCATTTGATAGCCGTTTGGCTAATGTATCTTCAGAGTACAATGTATGCCACTAAGGAAGTGCATATAACAGCTTCTGAGCTTATGCACGGGGTGTGCTGTACTTTGAACGTGGTTATGATAGCTTCTGCCCCCCTCTGATATAGGAGTAGGTATGTAATGCACACACGTACATGTGTGCTTATTTAAGAATATATGCATAAAGTATTACAGCTTTAAATGGGATAAGTGGTCTTTCACACACCCACCCACCCTACATATGTATATATATTTATAAATGTATTTATATCTTTCTCCAGAAGAGGAAAATATACTATATTAATCTTTCTCAGCCTTTGTGCGTTTTCTAAAGGAAGAAACACAACTCTCTCTGTTACCTTTACATCGGCTGCTGCTATGCTAGGAAGACTGTCGGGGCCCTTCTATTATCATTTATGATGCTGTGTGTACACTTCAGTCGCATGCTGGTTGTACAGCCATAATGCTGTATGCCACTTACACGTTCTTTCCAAGCATTCATCCTCAACCCACATCACAATCACCTTTGGAGTCGTAGCCAGGAATTTTCATGTCCTTTAAGTTTAGCTGAAACTTGAAAAGAAGTCTTGCTATGCTAATAAAACCTCTACAAAGTTATTTTTAATTGTGAAGAAAATGAGAACTATTTCTTGTATCCTCTTCTGACAGATACAGCACATGTCACTTGGATTCTGTGCTTATATTACTTATACAGGCAGCCTTGGGTGAACATAATGGAAGGACAGGCAGCAGTCTGAGATGACAGGAACTCAAGAAGACAGTGAAAATTAAAGGTTTGGGTTTCTGACAGGCATCTTCTGAATCTTGCTGAAGTAATGTAAGATGTTACCGCCTCTGAAAGAGATGGTAACCACTTCTTACCAACTGTTACTCTGCTCTAACTAGAGGCTACCCGTTCCCTAACAGGGTAGCAGAACACTAGTCGTAGTGTCATAGAACAGCCCAGGTTGGAAGGGACCTCAAAAGATCATCTTGCCCAACCTTTCCTGGGAAAGGGAACTTAAAAGAAACTATCTAGCGCCCTTGAAAACCTTTGGTGATGGGGACTCTGCAACATCCCTGGGGAGGTGGTCCGAGTGATTGAATACTCCTAACTGCATAGTGACTTTATAGTGTGTGCCCTCACCTTCAGTGGTGAATTAAGTGCTGTACCAGAGTGTGACTGGGGGTGGCAGGAGGCTGGGTCGGATAGCTGCAAGCAGTGGTACCTGAAATGGCTGACGTGCATGTGCTGGGAGGGCCTGTGTCAGTGCCCTCAGCACACTCCTCTTAAGGTTGCAGTTTTTTCTCATTTCAGGCAACAAAACCACAGCTCATGTGTTATCCTTATTTTTTAAAAAAACTTCCACTATTCTACTATGTTTTAATTTAACACGTAGCTTCATTGTATTTATCTTTTTGTTACCAATATAGTGTATAAAGAAACAGAGTCAACATTGAACGTCACCTTGGTTTTACGAAAGAGAGGGGTTGTTATACTGACTTCCAGATAAATAGCTTCTTTTTTTCTTAAAGATCATGGAATCATGATGGAATCATTTGGGATGGTAGGGACCTTTAAAAGTCATCTAGTCCACCCTCCCTGCAGTAAGCGGAGACATCTTCAACTAGATCAGTTTGCTCAGAGCTCCATCCAACTTGACCTTGAATGTTTCCAGGGATGGGGCATCCCCAACTTCTCTGGGCAACCTGTTCCAGTGCCTTACCACCCCAATAGAAGAAAAAAAAAATTCTTCCTTATATCTAGTCTGATATTAATGTTTCTATTATTTTTATAGCTGTTGTATAAATTACTTTAATGAAAGAATAAGATTGATCCAAAACTTATATTCACTCATTTTACTTGTACACTAAAAATTGTAGAAGGCTTTGTGTGGAATTTTGTGAATCTTTTTTTTTAACTGAGTTGCTGAAAAGTGTAGTATTGCATTACTGCGAAATAAAATGGTCTTATGCCTTTACTGGGGATTGTTTTGCAACCTGACATTCTTATGTGACATTCATTGTTCTTGCCCATGTATTATAGTGTCTGAGTTTCTTCTTATTACACACTCAGTGGCGAATTTTGCAACAGATTCTCTTTATTTAAGATTAAAATCTTGTTGTGTGTGTGTGTGCATACACATTGCATTTACCTGTATAGGCTTGTTTTAGGAATATCTTAGAATACATTTATCGAGTAAGAGCAGATTTAAATTTGTGTTTTCAAGTCAACAGGTTGTTTCGATAATTTAATCTTAGGTCATTAGTTTTCCTGAGAACTATGCCAACTATAATGTTTGGAGTACAAACATGTATGAAAATCACTGTTGATTTTTTTTTTTTTTTTTTTACTTTTAGGCACTTGCATGTTTTATAATTGCTGACATACTGATAACTTAATTTCTCCCTCTTGTGTATTTATGTATATATATGTACCTATATGTTGTGGCTAATGTTTAGTATATTTTATTTCTCATGTGTTTCTGAACTTTTTTCAGCTCTGGGATGCAATAGTACAGTTATATTAGAGCAAAACCTCTTACCGGTGGGTGCTCTAGGTGGGATAGTGACATTTTCAATAGTGTGCTTAGTTAGCGGTATTTAAACTTGCCAAAAATCACAAAGTCCTCTATTGTAAATCATTTGATATGGACAGGTTGAAAGAGTGTGCCAAAACCAGTGTGTGGGTAAATTTCATCGTATCTTGAAGTCACTTTGCACAAGCTAATTTATTACTAACTCAAGACATCAGCTTGCACAGCTTTGTTATCTATTTGATTACTTTAATAAACTATGGAAGGATAAAGTTGAAATCTTTGTGAGCTCCCAGCACTTGTTTCTGTGAATTAACGTAAGCGTTTTTTTGCTGTAAGAAAGCAGAATGTAAGCATGTATTTAAAATTGAACATATGCTGAAATGCTTTGCTATTTTAAGTCTTGGTTGTTTGCTTATTACCCCTTTTTTTTTTTTTTTTTGTGTGTCTCTGAATGCTATTTGTGTACTGAATCATCACAGGACGTTTTCTTCTCCAAATGGGTGAGGTTCAAGGGAGTAGCTGCTGTTCAACAAGGTGCAGAGAATTAAAAAAAAAAAAAAAAAGAAGGCTATCTGGGACCCCCACAAGTTGAGAACTCCTAACATTCTTGCTTCCGTGTTCTTTCTTGTCCATATGGTAGGCTGGAAAACGTGTTGAATGTATGGTAATTAAGGAAGTCAAATGGAAAAAAATATCTAAAGGTACTTGGTACTTACTTTGTGTTTGCTAAACAAAGCAGCAAAGCTGTCATTCATCATTTTAAGATTAATTGCGAGTTGGTGCGGTGATAGTTTTGTGTCTGCACATAGCTTTAAATCGCTGGCATAATTAAAACAGGGCTGAATTAGGACAACGGATTTATATTAGCACCTTATTAAAATTACTTTTAATTAATTAGACTGAACATATATTAATTCCATATTATCCATGGTTTTTTCTATCTAAAAAAAAATGCTGTCATATAGTTCATACCATAAATTTTAGTCTAATCAGTAATAACCTTTGGATTCTTTAAGAAAATCTGAGATTCTGCTTTGCTTTTGATGCCCAGAAACTTTGGAGAAGAAAACATTTGGAAAGATTACAGTTCTACAAAAAAAATTAATTTTTGTAGTGTAACAAAGCAAGTAGAAAATGAAACGTATCACAAGGCATTTGGAGATCTTTTTGTTTTAAAAAAAAATACATAAGTCTCAATGCAAACAGAGCGACAGCGGTGTACTGAGCGTCTACTCCCATGTTTTGTTTGTAGTTGTCAAACTGATGTAAACTGTTACTTGTGGTGTTTGAGAACACAGACTTGTTATAACGATACTAGAAGGAGCAGATCAACACAAAAATTGTTGTATGGGAAAGGGAATAGTTTTACCTAATTTATCTTCTCCCTTTTAAAATTTTTGCTACGTATCGACTGTATAATCCTATTTGTTGCACATAGAATATTCCAGTTGCAAGGAATAATCAGCAGCTGTTTGGAGTACTAATGTAAAAACAAATACTTACAAATCTGAATCCCTTTTTTCTTTAAGGACCACTACACCTGGAGAGACTAAACTTTTAGCTTCTGAAGTCTATGACATCCTTCAGTCTTCCAACATGTCAGACATGGACAATGTGAATGAGATGAATTATCGTAGACGGAAAGCACAGTTTTTCCTCGGCAGCACAAATAAGCGTGCCAAGACGGTGGTTTTGCATATAGATGGCCTTGATGATTCGGTAAGGAAACCTTCAGCATTTATGTAAATAAGGCCCGCTGTGCGGAGATGTGTTTTGCCCACAAAAATTATGTGTTCAGGCTACTTGTGTGGCATCATCAATTGTCAGCAATTCCTGTGAATCGTATTTTGAATCACAAGATACGTAATAAAATCTTGCATAAATTGAGCTTAGTCAGAGTATCTGAAGATGATGTTTTGGGGCAGTTTCCTTGAGGGCTTACTGGTTACTCTAAAAAAACTCTTCTGTTTCCACCTCTCCTAATTTTCTTTCCTTTTTCAAGAAAGAATGGAATAAACAAGGTAACTTCAGCGGTTTCACTTAAGAATATTTTGTGGTTTTATCAGTGTGTTAAACTAAAAAAAAAATTTCCTTTTAGTTACAAGAGACTGCAGACACTGTTGGTTTTGGTTTTTAATGATTCCTCTTAATTTAGAAATGCTGTATTTTCTTCGAGCTGGTTCTGCTACATCTTTTCATTGTCTGCGAGATCTTTTCTACTGTAGTGACCAGAATGGCATTTGAGTTAATGAGGTCTCACTGAGTCTTTATGTAATGTCAGAATAACTTCCACGGATTTATCTACCATACCCCTGTAGATAACACCCCAGGGCCATGTTTGCCTTTTTACGGCTGCCAAACAGCATGTAGACTGTTTAAGCATGTTACCCACAAGTGCCCTCCGGACTCTGTATCTTCAGTTTTGTACCCATTTTAAATGATCGAACCTGATCCTTTGTTTTGTTGCTTTACGTTTTGCCAAGTAAGCGTGTCCACAGGCCCAGTTTATCAACACCATACCCATCGTGCTGTTTTCATAAGGCCATAGTTAATTCCTTTAGAAATAACATGCTGCTGTAGCTCACTTTATGGAAAGTGAGTATTTTTTACAGTCTTGTCTTTCCAGCACTTGCTCTGTCAAGAAAAGCAGTGGTTGTTTGACAGTTGTTCTTAATTCAGTCGAGTCAGTCGATTGTTCCCTCTCAAGTTGGTTTTAGTTTTAAGCTCGTAGTTGATGTGTTTGTTCACAGGTATCTCCAAGCAAGAAATTTAATCCACTTCCATTTAGTAAGTTGAGATATTCTGGCTATAGTCTGGTTCTGTCTTAAAAAGTGTTTGTGCTCTTCGACAAATGGCACTTAGCGAGATTTGTGGAGTTTCTCTCTTAAATGCTGAGGCAAAGGGATTCTGAAAAAGTGTAGGGTATTTAGATATTCAGCACCAGAGAGCGAAACTGCAGGCTTCTGGAGTTGCCTAGAGCATGCCAGCATGTTTTTGTAGCTCGTTGCTGAAGACAAATCTGTGTGGTAGCTGGCGATGGCTAGTGTACGTCGTAGCTCTGTATCCCACCTGATGACTGAAAAAGCGTGATCCTCCAGGTGCCCACGCGGCAGTTAAACATCCCCACAATGCTGTTTTAAATGTCAGGATAAGTTGGGACTGGGAGAATGATGAAGGATGTGAACAATAAAAGCAGCTTAGTTTCATTCAGCATTTTATTCCCGACTTAAACAGCAAGGAATATTTGGTGGCAGGTATGAGTGGTAAAAGGCATAATAAATAATAAGCAAACACAGGGCTGTAAATACTGTGTTCTCGTTTTACCTGTGTTTTGTCATTGAGATTTGAAGCAAAAAGCTGCTGTTAGGGGTGATTGCAAATCTTGCAAATGCTTGTGGATTTTGAAACCTCAAATAGTAGATATCGATTATCTCGGGAAGGAGGGGAAAGGTCAGTTGTTTAGCAGGGTGTGTGTGTGTGTCTCAGATGTTTTTTATTTTAAAATCCAATTAACAGATTCAATGATAAGCTTTAAAAAAAAAAAAAGGAAAAAATGAAGCAGTACACTTTAGTAGTATTTATTAGGGTGTGGTAGTCGGTGTTTAGCAGTGTAGCAGGACTAATTGCTAGACTACACGGTGTGTAGGAGAATAACCACAGTTTCACCTGTCCTACCCTGGGCCCATGCTCCTGGGGTACCATGCAGAAAGATGTCTTGCCAGGGTTTGTGCCTAACTGCTGTAGTTAAGACATATTTTTACAAAAGACCTTTGTGCAGCAAGGCCAGTGGCTGCCAAGCTTCCAGCTTTTTACGGAGTCTGTATGGACCGTGTTAAGTTTTGTCTTTAAGAATTGATTCACCAGTTGCCTGATCACTGGAAGCCTCATTTCAGATTAAACTGAGGTGCCTGTGACTTCTCCTGGGATCTCAGAGTAAATAGCCAAATTCTGTCACAGAATTTCTATACACTCGTGTAAGCATAAATTATTTATTTAGGCTAGTAATAGGCTGCAAATGTGTTGCTTTTTGTTCCCAAAAGTAGATTTGACTTTCCCTCATGCAAGGCATCACTTTCATCTTTCAGAGATGAAAATAGATTATCATCTTTGCATCAAATATTTCTTGTGTATGAGAAATTTAGCCTATCCAGCAGTGTTATTTTTTTTAACTGTTAAATATTTAATTATTTAAATGCATAAACTTACACAAATGAATTATTTCAATATATATGTTAAACTGCTAAAAAACATCCCAACTCTGCTTTGGTTAGCTCTTCCATATATTAAAAGAATTTCATTTACCTGTTGTGCATGAAACTGTCCCAGTTACTGCCCAGTAATGACTTTACAACTATTGTAAATATGCTTTGAAATAGATGATTATTAAAAAACTTGCAGAAACTTGAAGGTAACTACGTCATTATCTTGAAGCTGCATAAGTTTGTCAGTTCATTTCTGGTATGCTGTTGGCTGGGATTTTTCCCCTTTCTATGCTATCAGTCTCTCCAAGTATATTTTAATCCTCTTTGTTAGAATCATCTTGAGCAAATATTAAAAGGGAGGGAATAGAACATTCTAAGATAATGTAGAACAGATGCAACTAGTACAGGTCAATGCAATGTTACGGCACAGCAGGCGATGTCACTTGCTTTAAACATAACATTCCATGGGTTATCAACCGAGTATTTTCCCTTTGAAATAAGAATTAAGCTTATGCTGTGCAGTGATGTCCGTGAGCTGCCACAGATGAAGCAGCTGAAAGGTACAGCAGCTGCTTTGATGCATTCAGTCAGTATGGAGGCAAGGTGTCTGATAAATAGCAACTTAAACACTAACTACTCATCAATGAGCACTTCAGTCAGTCAGAACTTAACCAGAGGGGACTGTTTAGCTGATCATACGGAGAAAAACATTCTTTGCTTTTCAGCACTTTTCTCTAATTACTTACAGTTGATTCCATCCTTCTTTGACTTCTAAAGTGTAAGCAATTTTTTTCTTTTTTTTTTCCCTTGGTGGCAAGAGAAAAATACTTGTCTAATACTTGTGCACTGAAATGTAAATCTTCTGAAATGGAAATGTAATGTTTTTCTTTTACAAAAACGCTGTTGAGTAACCACCTGTCCTCAGACACAGAGGAAGTCCTTAACAATTGTTAGCATTTTCACATGGTGTGTTATGCAGGTGCTTTAGCTGTGGGGTTTCTGTTTGTTTTTCAGTCTCGAAGGAATCTTTGTGAAGAAGCCTTGTTGAAAATTAAAGGTGTTATTAGTTTTACCTTTCAAATGGCTGTTCAGAGGTGTGTGGTCCGAATTCGCTCAGACTTAAAAGCAGAGGTAAGTGCTCAATGACCCTCCAGATCCTCACCCTACTGCATTCTGTCACACTAAGCTCTTGGGGTTTTTTTCTGTGTACTTGTAGGCATTGGCAACGGCGATAGCATCAACCAAAGTGATGAAGGCACAGCAAGTTGTGAAAAGTGAAAGTGGTGAGGAGGTAGGATATGTGCCTTTCTAAATACCCATTGTTTTAGCTCGGCTGTTTCTTTAATACCAGCACCTCTGTGCCTGTAACATCTGATGCCAGGCAAAATTTTGTAAGTGGGAGTGTGGCACAAACAGCACAAGGAGAATAAAGGGTATCCTAAGTCAGGACATGTATCCATAGATTTACAGAACTTACTATTCAGAAGAAGGACAAAAATACTGCAGTTGTTTCTCTCCTTAACGATATGAAAAGGCTCACAGTGAACCTGCGTTGGTTTGGGTTTTTTTGGCTGCAGTTGCTGAAATGTTTTTATTGCAAAACTACAGTAAAAGGGCTGTGTCTGTCTTTGGTACTTTTTCTTCCGTGTTAAGCCAAAGCTTTTTTGTGTATCTCCTAAGCATAGTAGATTCCAGATAGATAGTAGGTTCCACTAGGTTGCCCAGGGAAGTTGTGGATGCCCCATCCCTGGAAGTGTTCAAGGCCAGGCTGGATGAAGCTTTGAGCAACCTGGTCTAGTGGAAGGTGTCCCTGCCCATGGCAGGGGGGTTGGAACTGGATGATCTTTAAGATCCCTTCCAACCCAAACCATTCTGTGATTCTACGGTATGATTTGTGTTCTTGCTGTATAGGGGGAGGGGGAGGAGCCTCACCACAGGCATGCCTGTCGCCCCGAGTGTGTGTGTGTGTGTGTGTAACTTTCATTTTTTTAAGTTACAACATTTGACATAATTTTTATCTGTTGTGTTTTATCAGATGCTGGTTCCGTTCCAAGATACTCCTGTGGAAGTAGAGCAGAACACAGATCTACCTGAATATTTACCAGAAGATGAAAGCCCTACTAAGGAACAGGACAAAGCTGTGTCTCGTGTTGGGTCGCACCCAGAAGGCGGAGCGAGCTGGCTCAGCACGGCAGCAAACTTTCTATCGAGATCTTTCTACTGGTGACTTGTGTTTGGTGTTAAAAGACTGTGTGAATGAACCAACAGGGGGGCCAGTTTTCCGTTGGTGTGGTGAACTGCCAAGTGCAATTTGCAATAAATCATCACAAAAAATTTTAGATTAAGCAACTGTATGCTGCATTTTACATTTTATTGGACGCTGAGCCTGATAGGACAGGGGTCAAAGGACAGAGGCCTCCAATCAAATTGTTCGTTCATTTGGTTTTTTTCATGTAGATTTTATTGCTTCACTTTTTAAAAAAGGGTCCACTGTTACACCAAACGTTTATGCATATAGAGCTTTAAGTTTGACTTCACATGAAACACGTGATTGGGAGAATCCATTTAACTCGAGTCTCAGGGCCTCTGTGAAAGAAAATTTAGCTCTACTTGTGCATTGAATAAAACTCCCTTTATATTTCTGCATCCCTTTGGCCTAATGTTATTTTGCTTAATTTTTATTGACTTTGACTCCAGAAAAAAAAATATAGTCTGCCTCTTTTTTTTTTTTTTGCCTTTATTTTTGCCAGCCATGTTCACAGCATGAGCACGACGTTCCCCACTTGCTATTAAACTAGAATCACTACAGACTTGAAATTTATAACCCTTTTATGTATTTTTTTTTTCCAGCCTGCCCTTAACCATTGGAGTGCTCGAGGTTAAGAAATAAGGGATTGAATAAACACGGATATGTATACATACATTGTACAGTAAATAAACTAGAACATATTTGTAATGAAGGGTGTGACTGACTGATGTATATAACTAATACATACCACTGACTGCTCTTTAGGCTGGCTGGGAGGACTGTAGCAAGAAATAAAGCAAGCTGTGGTCTAAGGTTGCGATGACCCATTGCAGCTCTGTCTGAGAGCAGAGAATAGAGGGATGTAGACTGTATGTGGTTAGGAAGTGGGTGTTCACTGTTAGCAGATATTTAACGGTAACTGAAACTTTAAACTTGAAGAATAAAGCAGAACTGAATGCCTCTTTTGCCACAGTGCCACTCTCATAAATTTTGACTGTAACCCTTTTTATTTTTTTACCTATTAAATCTGATGTGTAATTACTGTTCCCTCCTAATGTCTTTCATGAGACTCTCATGAAAGTACATCAGCTTCTGTCGGCTTAAAAACATATGCAAACAATTGGCTCTGCCTTCTTATTTACAGACAGTATAGGTTTAAAGATGTCTTAGTAATTTCTGTGACCAGGAGTGATAATAAAAGCAAAACTCCTGTAGGTAGACAATAATATATGTCTGAGCTGTTAGAAAACACTGTGTGCCTGAGAGTATGCAGTACACAGTGCTTGAAAACTGCAGTGCCACTGCTTTGTTGCACCAGAGAAATACAGCTGAGAACATCAAGTAATGTTATAAACCTCATTATACAATGCTTTTTTTGTGGTAATATATTTGCTGTAATATTAATTACATTTACCACTTGAAGACTTAGAAAAAAATCTTTGATGCATTGTTATTAGAAAAAAATCTTTGATGCATTAAGTTATTCCCTCTGCCTGTGTGCAAGGAGTAAAAAAATAAAAATGAATTCACAGACTGTCATAATACTACAGAAATTATAATGTATAATAATAATGCAGGTCAGAGTTCACCCACCCAAGTTAATTGTCATTCTAGGATAAAAAAGAAAAAAAAGCTTGTTGGCAGACTAGATGTCTCATGTTTTTTTAATATGTTTAGTTTATTTTTGATTCAAGTTTACACGCACAGATTGAAAATACAGGCTTTTCAGGGCATGTATTGCTTTAAATATGTAATATTACTCATATTGCTGTCTAGAATGTTACAGTACCAAATGTGTTTGAAAAGTCCTCTGTTCTATAGCCACGAATGCAGAGTTTTCCTTTTCTGCGTTAACATCCGTTTGCATTACTGCACATCTAAAAGACGCCACCCTTTGGATATTAATGGTTCGGTACCAGTAGGTATTACAGTTTGTTTGTGCATTCGGTCTGTAGGTGTGCTTTTATGACAGTATTGCAGCTCTTGTAGAACAGTTTGAGGCATCTGTAAAAGTTTTTGAAATATATTGTAAAATAATAAAGGATAATATAACTAAACAAAGTATGACTGGTGCCTTCTTAAATGTCTGAACAAAGGCTGGTGCCTTTTTAAATGTCCTGATGTTCTTTTAAGCTACTTGTGGTGTTAGAAGCCCATCTGAGTGTTACAGAGAGGAATGCAAATGTCCAGTCCTAGTGAGACCTTGGCTGCATATCACAGTGGGGCTTTTGTCTCTGTTAGAACATGCTGGCATTTTGGTGTTTTTTTTTTTTTTTTTTTTTAAAGTAGGTAAGTAGAAGCTATTTGAGGACATCATGTCAAATTTATTCTTAGGGGTGTTTTTTGAACGTTAGCTCTTTTTGTTTTTTTAGCAACTGATACGGTGTAGGTAATGTTTTATTAGAGGAATTCAGAAGAATCAACATTTTTCTCCAGAAACCTCTACTTTGGAAAAAGCAAAAATGATAAAAAGACACAGCACGCCGCCATTGATGTGACACTTGTACTTTTTCAGAGGTCTGGTTGAGGACAAGAAAGCCCTTTGACTCTGACCTAAGGAGATGACCAAAAAAATTGACTGCAAAATGAGAGCCTTCTGAAAGGAACCTGGATCGGGAGCCAGAATGCTGGTATCGTAATTGCAGAGTACTCGAAGCCGCCGCACGCGTCGCAGTTTAAGCTCCCAAATTGCCCTGGGGCTATAGCCGTGTGCAGCATAATAGGCTAATCACTACCGTGTTTCTTCATAATAAGAGTAAATGCTGATGGGGTGGGTAGAGGCAAAACTGAGGCTCGTAACCGTGCCTCTGTGAACAGCTGTCAGAGCACTGCAAGCGTTCTGCAGTCTCGTGAAATACAATATACTCGTTTTTCCCACTTCGCCATCACCTATGGCTTATTCCGTACAAAAATAGCTGCTGTGGCTGAGTTTTGCTACAGGCCCTGTAAGCTGCAGGGGAGGGGGCACTGTGTGGGGCTCACTTGGTAGAAAACATTCAGTACCTAGGCAGATGCAAACTGGCAGGTGTGAAGTACCACTGTAACTGCCTGCAATGTAAAATAAAACGCGGGTGCTCCTCCTTTTTTGCCTGTGAACAACGCTCCAGCTGTCAACTGGCAGAGTTTAAAACCATACCTAATAAAAATTTCTTGCTGTATTCATTTTGCAGAAGGCTGGACCATATAGTCTTCCCTTTTTCTTCGTCTGTACCTATTCTGAGTTCCTAAAATGTCAAAAAAAACCTCCAAACCCTATTTGTTAAAGATTGAAAATAAGTGAAGACAGAGATGAGAATAACCTCTCAACCCACCTCAGATTCTCATGCTTCAGGAAAAGTTGAGAGCACGTTATCTGGCAAAAGGGGGTGAGCGGTGGGGTCAGTGGAGACATTCAGTGAGGTACAGCATCTAGCCTCAGGGGTGAGACTGGCTGTTAAGATTCCTGCTCTAAAGCTTAATCGAAAGCTGTTACAAAAAGAAGTTGTGGTTTACACAGAACAGGCAAAGCTCTACTACTTCAGCCTGCTTAAAATTTGCCGTACTTTGCATGTATCTTGGTTAAAAAGGTGGAGGGCAAGGTCTACTTCCAGGCCGATGCATGTCCACCTCAGAATTTAAGTTATTTTAATGTTTCCGTGTTGCACTAGGTTCGTTAGTGACTGGGAGAGTTAGAGCTTCCCCTGTGGAACAGGTGAAGAGCCATTAAAGCGGTTGAAATTGTCTGGAGATACAAAAACATCTCAGAGGAGATGCACCCTCTTACCAGATTTTTGTGCCCGTTGTCTTGGCACGAAGGCTGCCCAGAACTCGGTAGTGAATTAATTTCCAGCAGCACCCCCGTGTTTGATACTTGCCCAGTGCCTACAGGTCAGCCGGCGGTGCTCGTGCTGAGCTGACCAGCAGTTCCGAGGAGCTCAATAACGTCATGACAAGAACTAAACTTCCTATGGGACAAGCACTCCTATGCCAGTGGGGTGTGGCAAAATGTCCGATTGGCATGGAAAGGGTCTTCTAAGGAGTGGATATAAAGGGAATGCCACAAAGCCACCATACCACAGGGTTGTTGCTTTCGTTTCAATCGGACCACGAGTTAAGGGTAAATACTGGGAATAAGGGAGTGGTGCTGGCTTGAAGCCTTGCTGCCTCATATCTCTTCTCGTTGGTCCTTCAGGGACACAGGCGTGCTAACCCGCCGGCGCAGGGAATTGCCATGTCAACTTTCCACGGGAACTGCCCCTCTGGATATTTGCTTGGGAAAGAGGAGAGCAAGCTGCCACGTGAGCGCATGGTGAGCTAGCTGAGAGCAGTCGCCTTCTGTTCACAACTGGCGTCCCACAGAAACGGGAACATTCTTAGCACGAGGTCTTTACCAAGGCGTTTTCTACTCGCCCCGTTTCAGCCTGCACAACTGGTTTGTTTACCCCAGTGCAAAGTTTGTTGTGAACCACCTCTGGTTCTTGCTTCTTGCTCCATTGCGAAAATAAACTGAACTGCATTCCATTCTAAGAGAGGCCTTTGCACTGTCTGAACTCCTCCTTTTCCTGGGCGGAAAAGCCAAACCTGTCACAAGCAACTTTCCTTACTGAGTTTTACATAGGATTGCAGCATGAGCCAGGTGTGGTTGAAGCCAATTTTCTTCTCAAAACAGTCCTTACTGATTCATTGAAGTTCCAGGTAAGGAAGATCTGGTGACAAATACCCTTGCTAGTTGTGTAGTGGTTTAACCTCGGCTGGCAGTAAAGTACCATGCAGCCACTCTCACCTCCCCCCCTCCCCCAGTGCAGGAGGGGAGTCGGAGGGTAAAGTACCATGCAGCCACTCTCACCTCCCCCCCTCCCCCAGTGCAGGAGGAGAGTCGGAGGAAAAGACAAGGGGGCTTGTAAAGTTGAGATAAGAACTATTTAATAATTGAATATAAATGAAAATTATAGTGATACTACTAATATTAACAATACTACTACTACTAAGTAACTAAAATAATAGAAAATAGAACATATGATACAGTAGCTCACCACCTGCTGACTGACACACAGCTGGGTCCCCAGAAGCCAGAATCGGAGCCTGAGGACCCCCAAAGCCAGAGCCCCAGAGCAAGAAACCAGCAAAAAAACAGTGGACCCCCCAACCCACTAATGAACTAACCTGCCCCACTGCTAACAACCGCTCCAAGAGCTGAGCTAAGAAGCCAGCAAAAGCCTTAATGACTTCCCCCCCCAGGCCACTTCTGGCCCAAATACTGGCCATGTGACCTGAGCTGGACGTACCATGGGATGAAACACTCCCATAGCCGTCTGAACTATGAAGAAAAGGAGCTCTTTCCTGCCTGAAACCATCACAAGTTGGTTTCCCAAAAAGTATTTATCTATCTTTGCATATGCAATGGTATATTTCAAATGCTTTGCTGATTCATTGTGGCAGTGCGTTACATGATCAAGGAATTTGCTGTCTTCACATATGTTAAAGCATCACCCCGACAGTGGTGTTTATGCCCTTTCTAACAATTAATATCATTAGTGGGTTTTGATCCCTGAACACTTCTCTAAGACAGTTTTACTCCCTTATAGACTCCCCATACATACACCATCATATAGCCGATACGGATGTGACTATTTAGTTACTTTTCAAGAGCATCACAGGCTGAAAATGATAGCACATGTCCTTCATCATGTGACCTTTTGGCCATGCCTCCTCTGCTGGGGAAGGATCCAGGGTGCGTTGGTTTGTATTAAACTTTGAAGGGCAGGTAGAAGATCCAGCACGGAGGGACTCTTGTTTTGGGAAGGGTGGAAGGAGGGGAGAGAGACTACAAGTCTGTTCCCAGAGAAACAAGCCTTCCAGTTGCCAAAGGCTGCTCCAGAGGAACAGCACTAATTCAGCATTACGTAAGACTATCTAAAGGTGACGGTTTCATTTGTGTTATTGCAAGACTAATTTTTTTCCTGAATAAAAACTTAAACTACCATAATAGATTTTTGATTATAACCCCCTACATTGTTAATATGGAAGTCCCATGTGTAATATTGACAAAGCCATTCACGTTCATTATCTTGGTATAAAAGTAAAAGCTTATACGTTGTCCTTGGTTTTCATGGCTTTACCTCCTTTGCTACCACAAATATGTGCTATAATGTTTTAGCAAATAACCATTATTGTTTATACACTGTAATTCAGTGGGATGTAGTAAATGGCATATTTTAAGGAGTCTATTTCTTTGCATATAAAATACCTGTAAAGCTTACTGAAGGTGAAGAGTGGCTACTACTTAGCTCTCAATTGTTGACTACATTACTGAAACAATGAAGATATATCACCCACTATAATAGGGAAATAGCAGCCATTTAACATAGTTGGGCATTAACTCTGTCATTTAGGCTGCTGAAGCAATCTTATTATTATAGTCAATGTAGCTGGTTTTGTTTCTCCATATGTGTAGATGTTCTGGTGTATAAAATGCATTGCTATTTGTAACAGTAAATTATATGTGCTTGAAGGCTACTGTTGCTATTTAAATGAAGTTATATCCGGACCCTTCATCAGAATAAGCAAAGATAAAGTAAATAATGACTGGTTCTGAAATATTTTTCACTGTAGTCGTTCAACAATGAAAATGCTCTGTGCTATCCTGCAAAATTTTATTCGAATTAAAAAACCCACAGTACTTTTGTATATTAAACTGTCACTGTGTAAACAGCTTCTTGAAACATGCCGTTGCAGTGCTTATTACCAAAGTGGTGGGTGTTACCCATTCAGGGCTAGGACCCCCTAAATGAAAGCTGGTGATAGCTAGTCCTTCACCTGGGATGTCTCAAAAGTCATGACCCCTTTAATATTATATTTAATATATATAAATTGTCTACATTTGTGTGTCTGGGGTAGATGAATTGAGAACGTTATATTGTGCTCTCATTTCTTTTTTTTTTCAGCGTGTACATATACATATATGCATAGCACCCTCAGTATAAAGAACCCTGGTGCAGATATCACTAGTGATAGCTAAACAGTCAGGTACAATTCAATCAAGGGTCTATAAACTATGAAAGGGAAACAGTAGTTATTAGGAGAAGCCACCGAAAATAGCTTTTGAATTTTTAAAAGTTGTAATCTATCTCAATTTTTTAAAAAATGCTTTCTTGAGACACTTCATAATACACAAGATAATACATAAGGAAGTATAATGCTGACCTCTCTGTAGAGTGCATTGACATCTGGTAAACTACAGTAAGGGCTAGACTTGTCTATTATTTGTGAAGATCCTTAATGTATAAGAGTTATCTGCATTATTTAGATTGAGTAGGAGAAAGAGAAGAAACAAGCCTAATGCCACAAAATGAAGTGAAACCTCGAATGCAGCTCAGCCATACCTGGTCCTTTTCTGCCCCTTGTCCGACACCATCACCACCAGACTGCAGCAGGGCCTGTTAAACGAGAGGAGACGTGTGGGGAGCAGTGGACCCTTTGATCCTGTGAGACTAACATTAAGTGAAAAACGATGAGGCCTGCAAGTGTCATTCCCTTAGCTCTACAGCAATTACTGCTTGAACATTTCAGTAATGCCAACTCATAATGACCCAAATCCTGAAAATGGGCTTTTGTCTTTAGAAGCCCTTCTTTGGCCAACCAATGCGCTAGAGCTTCAAGAATGGTGTTTCTTGTGCAAGGTCAGGGTTACACTATTCCAGTTAAACAACGCTATGGTTATCTTTGTATTTGTCATGTTGGATAGTCAACCACTATGGGGGGAGGTTAGAGGGGGGAGGTCTTTAAACCAGTTCTCCATTTGGAGAGCTGTAAGGATACTTAAGTCTGGCCTTCACCGATATGCTGTGTGCCTACCTCTAAGAAGTTTTGTGCTTAAATGCAGCCAGTGTTCATTTTGTTTGTTTCCTTGAGGATGGGAACACTCAAAGCCAAGTGCCCTGCTGAATCCTGAGCCCAGAGCCAGCTCTCCATGCCGTGCTGGCGGGCTGTGAAAGGCTTCCTTGGGAAGCAACCTTCTCACTTGCCCAAATGGAGCAGCAGCAAAAGCTGTAGCTAAAGCAATTCTGGGGCTTATGACAGCTGCTGTGTGATGATTTTGGGATGACCTAAATGGACGACAACAGGTACTCAGCAAACTTTCGATATGTGGTCCTGGCGACTATAGTCCATCTCGAGTACCCACCTACTCCTAGACTGAAACGGCAGCTGGCATCAGCTACTCAACCAATCCAATTTACTTTCAATCACACCATTACTACAACCTCCCTCCTCCATCTGTGTAAACATATGTCTTTGTTAAACACCACCATTTGTACAGGATAAAAATTGTCAATGCTGACAAAAATGCCCCCACATAATGCTGTTGTGATTGCCGTGTTGTCTTTAAGCGGATTTTAAAGAAGTTGGTGATCTGATCAACATCTTCCACTGCTATTAGTGGGAAACTTTCTTCAATAGAAATAGATCTTGTAAAAATGGTATAATGTGGGTAATGTGGTCACCCTTTTCTAAAGTTCAGCTCTTCTAAGCCAAATATTAGTTGTAACACTTTGCAGTGCCACAGTAATAACCCAAAGCAATCACTGTTTCAGGAGTAATCTTTTCTAATACTAGTGTGTTATCTTGGCAAGAACTTACTTGCTTCATACCCTTCTGGGGCTGGCACTTAAATTAGGGAAGGGAAGGAGTTGCACCCCTGAAGAAACCTTTCGGTTATTAGTGATTGGTCCTTAGACTAGCTTTTTTTTTTTTTCCCCCCGAAACAATTGCTATGGATCTCTGTACAGGAGTTCTCCCTCTTCTTTTTCCTGTAGCACAGTGCAGTACAGCTAGGACTGTCCTACAACATAACTGAATCCCAGCATAACCAGGGGCCTCCACTCTCTGAAACTGAGCATTATAAAAGAATATGAAGTGGATGAAGGTAGCTGTTTATACGAAGAAAATGCTAAGTTGCTGGGTGAGACATCAAAATAAAAAAACGGAGAACCAGAACTCTCTGCTGTCAAGGGCAGAGCTGTTCGGCAAACAGGACACCCACCAGAATCATGCAGTGCTTCTTGCTGGGCCATCCTGTGAAACACTGGCTTGGTCAGCACTAAGGCTGGGAAACTGGTTTTGGTTTCTGCACCTGAGCTGCTCAATCCTTGGGACCCTAACTCCAGACCCTTAACAGTCACCTTCATAGAGGAAAACAAATCCAAGACTCTATGTCTGGATTTCTCCTCTTGCTCCAGCATCTATCAGCACAGAGCGTGAGATCCTTAAGCAAGTAATTAGGCACCTTCTTTTGTGTGAACCCGCTTCTTGTAGCACACACTTTGCTCCTTTCTTTTGCACTTACTACAATACTTGTTGTCATCGTTGTAGTCTTCCGTCCCTTCAGTCCTGGTAATACTAAGTATGAAACTGCGGTTAACAAAGTCCCACCATGAACTGGACTTTAATTCCCTGAGGATTTAAAAACAGTCATTTTTTTTCTTGCTTGTTTTCCCCAGCCATTTGGGTATGCTAGGGTGCAGCTCCAAGCTTTCCCCCCATTGTCTCTGCAGCTGAGAGGATTAAGGGTGTTTGTTTTTTTAATGAAACTCGAGACTTTGTAGAATAGCTTCCCTTACAAATTAGGGCTTTGTAAAAGCAAGCATTGGGGGGAAAAAAACACCAAACAACCACTAAACCCAAAAAAACCCTCACAACCAACAAACCAAACCCAAACCCTGTTAAAAGATTAAACGAGCCTTCCACCCTTCTTCTTACATTGCTAAGTCACCTGATTCCTCACTGGCCTCTGTTTTATTCTGGTAATCATTCTGCTGTTTCATGCTACCTTTTCCTGTTTCCCTGGCTTGGTGGTTTTGTAAAGCATACGGGGTCTTCTGAATTCTGTTTTTTTGGGGGAGGTTTGCTGGGATTTTTTTGGCATGTTTTGCTTGCCGTGACTCTGCATCTCACTTTTCAACCAGGCAAAGAGGGAAAACAGGGCAAGGAGTTTCTTTCTGCTGCTTTGGGGTTTGGTAAAATGAAGTGTTTGGATCCAGTCAGAGATAGTGACTGAGCAGCACGGATGTAAAGAGGGGTCTGGTCGCAAATCTATTCTTGGATGCCTTATGAAATTGCTAAAAGTTGTTTCTGAGTTGTGAAGATTATGAAGAGAGGCTGTATCACCTCCCCCCCCGGATGATTCTTGTATAAACTAAAATGTGGAATATCAGGAAACTCCTTTATTCTGTGGTTGAAGGTATTGACGTCTCCCCCGTTAGGGACCTGGGTGGCTGCTGGTGACCCACCAGCACCGACAGTGAGGTCTCCTGCCTTGCACTGCTACCAGTCCAGGTATTTTGGATTCCTCAAGCAGCTACTTTGTGGTTCATGACTGTTTAATTGATGTGAGGTTTCTAAGGAGGCATTTTTTTATGGACTCACCCTGCAGTTCTGGTGAAAAGGGGAAACTCCCGCCCCGGTTGTGCGGTGGAGAACGCGTGGTTTCCCCCTCTGCCGGCCCTCTGAACCCGCCGCGCTGCCTGGACATGAGGCTCAGTCCCCATTTCACCCACTGTGCTTCCACCACCTGTGTGAAGGAGCAAAGGGAAGGTGGCATCGGCTGGTTTCCCACATAACCAGGTGCTCGCAGCAACACCTTCCCCTTGATGTGAATTCCCTGCGAGTTTCTGACACAGCCTTTGGAGTACTAGTGCGTCTTTTTGCTCTTATTTCAAAGGGACTTTTAATTGCCTGCCTGGCCACGTGGATCTCCTGCTGTGTGGGAGAAAACTCCACTTTTACTGGAGGCCCTTGGGCTTTTACCGACTGCTGCGGTCTGCGCTCACTGCTATGTATTTGGTCCTGTACCACACACGGAGAGCGTAGGCACCGCTACAGAGTGAGGTTATTCCCTCCCAGCCAGCCGCCAATGCCGGGGGCGTAAAGCAGGTGTCTCAGCACCCTGGTGAAAATCACCCTGCACATTAAGTGTGAAGGAATGCTAATGAATTCCTACCAGACATACTCCTACTCTCATATGTCCTGGCTTTAGTCAGGACAGAGTTAATTTTCTTCGCAGTAGCTGGTATGGGGCTGTGTTTTGGCTTTGCACTCAGCAGAGTAATGATAACACTGGTGGTTTTGGGTGGTGCTAAGGAGTGCTTGCACCAATTCCAGGACTTTTTCAGCATCTGATACTGCACCTGTGTTCCCAGCTTTCTCACTACAGGCAGTGGGGAGGGGGAGACATGGAACAGACAGTTCAGACAGCTGACCCAAACTGACCAAAGGAGTATTTCATTTCGTTGAATGTCATGCTCAGTACATAAGCTGAGGGTGGGCCAGGGGATCATAGTTTTTTCAGGAGTTGGTGAGTTGGTTGGCTTTGTCAGTCATGCTCTCGCTTGCAGGGCTCGCTCGGACTCTGGTGGGACCTCTCTCCGGCTCTAACTCTCGCTACTCAGGACTCTTGTGCATTGGTCAGCAGGTGGTGAGCAATTGTATAATTTATTTTATTTTCTATTGGTTTCATTACATATTATTATTATTGTTGCCGGTGGGTAGATTTAGGTTGGGCATCAGGAAGAAGTTCTTCCTAGAGAGGGTGGTGAGGCACTGGAACAGGTTGCCCAGAGAAGCTGTGGATGCCCCATCCCTGGAAGTGTTCAAGGCCAGGCTGGATGAGGCTTTGAGCAACCTGGTCTAGTGGAAGGTGTCCCTGCCCATGGCAGGGGGGTTGGAACTAGATGGTCTTTTAGGTCCCCTCCAACCCAAACCGTTCTGTGATTCTATCATTAGTTTCACTACTTTATTAATTTATATTAAACAGTTCTTATTTCAATCCACGAGCCTCCTCGTCTTTTCCTCCGATCCTCCTCCCCGTCCTGTGCGGCCCTTACCCGGGGTTAACCCCGGCACTGTCGCCTTCCGGGCGCGGGCGGGGGCGGCGGCGGGTGC
>NW_010239239.1:0-19490 GCF_000690775.1 Eurypyga helias
ACCATTCTATGATTCCATGATACTGGAAGAGTGCAATAAGGTGTCCCCAGAGCCTTCTCTTCTCCAGGCTGAACAAGCCCAACTTTCTCAGCCTGTCCCCATAGCAGAGGTGCTTCAGCCCTCTGAGCATCTTCTTGGGCTCCTCTGGACTCGCTTGTGCTGGGTTCAGCCAGGAAAGGGTTAAATCTCTTTACTGTGTCTGCTAGAAAGCGGTGTTCCTGGATGCAGGGAGCAGCACTGATAAGTTCTTAGCTGGCACTGAGGAATGTCTGTACCAGTTTCAAGGTCTTTTCTCTGCTTCTGACCTGCTGGCCACACTTCTCTGGGTACAGCCCAGGATACAGTTGGTTTTCTGGGCTGCCAGCACACATTGCCAGGTCATGTTGATCTTCTCATCCATCAGTACCCCCAGAACTTTCTCCTCAGGTCTGCTCCTAAGCTATTGTCCACCCAGCCTGTACTTGTGCTTGGGATTGCCCCAACCCAGGTGCAGGACCTTGCACTTGGCCTTGTTGAACTCCATGAGGTTGGCTGTGGCCCACCTCTCCAGCCTGTCCAGGTCCCTCTGGATGGCATCCCTTCCCTCCAGCGTGTTGACTGTGCCACACAGCTTGGTGTCATCAGAAAACTTGCTGAGGGTGCACTCAATCCCACTGTCCATGTCACTGACAAAGATGTTAAACAGCACCAGTTCCAATACTGGCCCGTGAGGAATGTTGCTCATCACTGGTCGCCAGTCAGACATCGAGCTATTGACCACAACTCTCTGAGGGCGACCATCCAGCCAATTGCTTATCCACCGAGTAGTCCATCCATCAAATCCATGCCTCTTCAATTTAGAGACAAGGATGTCACGTGGGACAGTGTCAAAGGCTTTGCACAAGTCCAGGTAGATGACATCAGTTGCCGTTCTTTTATCCAACAAGGCCATGACCCCATCGTAGAAGGCCACCATATGCATCAGGTATGATCTGCCCTTGGTGAAGCCATGCTGGCTGTCACCAATCACCTCCTCATTTTTCATGTGCCTTAGCATCATTTCCAGGAGGATCTGTTTAATGACATTTAAGATGTTATAATGCTTAGCAGTTCATTACAGCCACCCTCTTTTTCCTATATGATGTACAAAAGGGGGAAAATATGGTCACAGATCATCTACTCCCATTGACACTCATAGCCTTGATCAGAGAGGTAAACAAATGTTCTCGTCGGGATCCAGAGGCATCCATGGTATAAGCCTTGGGCCTTTCTCTGACTCCACTGCCTTGGTGACACTCTTGAGCGTGGGTGGACAGAAAAAAAGTGGGGTGGACAGAAAAGAAGAGGAAGCTATCTGAAGGTGCAGCCAAAGGTGAACTAAGCAAGAAGTGAATCGAGTAGATCAGTAGCTCAAGGAATGAATGTGGATTTTCAAATGAAGGAAAAGTTAACCTGGAGGATAAACTCACTTGTGCCAAGGGATGCCCAAGTCCTTCCATAACAAACTGATGGGAAAATACACCTCACTGATGAAAGTTAATTATCTGACTCTGTGTAAATTCACCCTGCATGATATTATTGACCAACTTGTCCACAGTTTGATAATGCATGGGTGTACTTAGCTATGGACTTTTGTTGCAGGGTTGTTTGATGATCCACATAGAAGTCTGTAAGGCTGTGTGTTCTTTACTGGAGTAGGTCCACAGATTGGTTCAGTTTGCTGAAACATGCAGTTCTCACTGCCACATGAAATAAGGTAAAAATGGTTGGTTTATGAGGATTTAGGGCAGAAAAACAGTGAGTATTTAACAGGTAAGTAGCCCTTAAAACTTGAAGAAATTGGCAGTATTAGCATAGAGGTCATTCAGCAACAAATTATACTTTTCTTCTAGGCAAAAATACAAGCAAAAAGAATATTTTGTATATGCAATAATCTTGATATTGAGGAATATAGATGTGATCATACAGGTAAAGCTTTTCGCTCTCTCACTGAGAAAAGAGTGAGAAACTTTTACCAGGAATAATGCCTGAAACACTCGGACAGCTGATAAAATACTCTTCTTGCTTGACAAGCACTGAAACTCTGCTGACAATGAGAAGTCAGAAAAACATTTTCCTTAAGCCCAAACCCAAGATGCTGAAAATGGCTCAGAAACTTATATCACAGAGCGGAGGCTCCCAGCACCCACATTTAGCTGTGGAACCACAGACGTTTGGTTAATTAGAGACAGCACCATACGTGAGACACACAGTGTCGTCTCCCACTGCTAGGCAGTGAGCAATGCCAGCCAGCCGATTTGGCTGTTGCAGGCTGCCAGATCCTCTTCAGCATAAGAGAAAACCAGCTCTGTTGTCCAGCATCCTGACAGAGCATGAAATGTCTTGTAGGGAGATGGACTGTGAGTGAGGGAACTTAAGATGGAAAAAGGCCAACAAAACTTCAAAAATTCAGCCTTTGTAAAGCAAGGAATTGGTGACAAGAAGCCAGCAGTCTGCAGAGATGATGCATCTCAACATTCACAGAAACTAATCTTCATGCTAGCAGAGATGAGAGGTAAGAAACGGTTAGAGTTAAGCTCCAGGATCTGCACCGAACCCAATCCACTAAGCATTGTAATGGCAGTAAATTATAAAACAATGCAAATGAGTGAAGGCTGGCTACCTGATTTATTCAGGGCAAAAAAAAAATATTTGCTGTTCATGCTAAGAATGAGTTTTTCCCTGTGAACTATACAGACCAGCTCTGACAACTTGTGCAACTTCATTTAGCAGGTACAGTTACACAGTTATTTCTATGAATAGCAGTTCATCCCAAGAGCTATTCCAGTGTTATCTATATTTTTGGGAAGAGTTATTGCCTACAGCTGCCTAGGAATTTTTTTGATAAAGTATTTTTAAACCAATTCAACAAAATCAAAACAGGCTTTGGCAAAGCATCATGTTGAAATGCTTTTGTGAGGATGAAGCCAAAGTGCTATTAAACTGCTGCTTGGCTTCTCAGCTGCTGATAGAACAAACAGCTTGAAGGTCTAAGGTGACGACCCCCTTGAGACTGGATAAGCCACTGCTTTCGGACGATACTGTCAAATCCCTTTGAGGGAAGGCAGAGAGCTTTAGAGTCTGTTGTGAATGAGAGGTGTCTGCCCTGGCAGTACAGATGCTGCCACAGCTCTCAGGGACTCAGCCAAGGGCTTCAAGGCAGGAGGGCAATGCTTGTGCCTCCAGGGAACTTCCAAGGTTCACACAGCCTTGGAAATTGCCTGGGAAGCTGACCTCAGGTCCTAGGTAAGCACAAAAACTTCCCAGGAGTCAGGTTGGCTCTGCACTCCACATTCAAGAAAGAAGAGTGAGAAATATTTTAAGTTTTCCTTAAGGAACAGACGGTTGCCCCTCCTCACCCCACCATGAGACACCGGTCCAGACAGAGTCTGAGAGAAACTATGGAAGTGCCCAAGTCAAAAGATGCAAAGGAAGCCCATGGATTTATTAATCTGAGTGTAAATTTTGAATTTTTTAAGTTGGAAGTTGTGTCAACCTTTGAGCCACCCCCACAATAATATTCAATTACAGACATTTGGAAATACAATAGAATGCTTAGATATTGTGCTCTTTCCAAACAGCCCCCACTTTTCAGAGCAGCTAGTGCTGCAATGTCCCAAAAAAGGGATAGGAAGGAAATGTAGGATTTACCTGGATGCAGAGCTGGCAGCCTGTTCTTGCTAACAAAACTCTAAGCAACCATGGCAGCAAACACAATCAGATACGGAACTACTGAGTGTGCTCTGGGAAGTGAAAAGATGTCATCAGCTCGCCATGGGGTACAGCTTGGATGTGCCTTTTATCTCCTGTCATTGAAAAGCATCATGAAATGGCTAAGAGATTACCCCAGAGATAATGCTCTTGGCACTCCAGGACTGTGGCACTGCTGAAGCCGTGTGGAAATTTGCTAGCAAAACCCAAGTTCACTGAAAAATGCCAGTCACTGCTGCCTGAAACTCCTCTGCTTTAACAAACATTTTCTTCCCATTGCCTTTATCAATAGCATTAGTACCAGAACATTCTGTGGCTGCATTTCTCTTTTATTCATCCCCCCCCCCCATTCCTAAGGCAGGTACTGTGATTGCTTCATACACCCCGGCATTTCTCCGTCTCCTTTCTAAATGATCATGTCCCAGCAGAAATGCATTGCTTTAGTTATGTGACTCTCTGTGACTCTCTACTATTGAATTTAATCTGATTTTATTTAAATGATACTTCGAACAGAGAGTCACGATTCTTCTTGTTATTGACAGCCCTTCCCGCATTTTGTCATCAGTACATCTAACTAACTCAGTCTTGCATCTTGTGGCAAAATAATTAATGGAAATGCTGAATAAACATAAAAGTATCCTAGAACTAATCCATAAAGGAACTGCTACACTAATCCTCACTTTGGTCAGATACATTCTCTTTTGATACTACTCATTGCAGTCTTCCTTATAGCTAGTACTTTACTCAGTCTATAGTTTTTCTAGTCATCATTCTCTTTTCCACTTAGCTGATAATCTCCCATCATGAGCTGTACCAACCACTTTGTAGCAATCTGAGTAACTGTGGTGTATTTAATTCGCATTCTTTTTTGTAAAGAATTGTATCTCTGATTAAAGGAGACTGTGATTGTGCAATAGAGTCTACATTTGCTAAATCCATATTGCATTCTATCTCCTTTCCTATTTATCTCCGTTTTATTAATCACTGATTCCTTCAAACTCCATTCTAATGTCGAATGTATTATGGCAATCATCTTAATGGATGTAGACTTGTCTGGGCACTTTTTTTCCTCCTTCATCCTCAAACACAGACATTACATATGTTGTAATTCAATTACACCAAACACACTGTGATACTGTAAATGCTAGTTGTGCATGCCAATTTTCTCAGAATACTGGGACGGAGATTATCAAGTAAATTTTTCTTCTGCTTAACTTTTTCCTCCATTTAAGTATTTCAGTTTTTCTTCCACTTAAGATGAAGTGATTTCTATTTCCACAAGCCCCGTTCCCATTCCCCTATATTGTTAATCTTCATAATTTTTGAGAAACTAAGGTAGACTATTGATTTATTTTGGGAGCCATATCTCAGCTATCTTTAATCTCCACCTCATTGTCATTGCACGCCCATTCCCCTTCTTCTTACCATGTTCTCTCATTTTTTGCTGATTTTGTTTTGTTTTCTAATATTCTTCACAAAATTCAACATAGTGTAATTTTTGTCAGCGACTTCATAGTTTTATCCTTATAGTTCTGAACTCGAAAAGACATCTTCTTGTTTCTTGATCTGTTCTTTTTTATTTTTAAGATAGGTTTTTAGGGGTCATTTTTCACCATTCAAGCATGAAAGTCTTCCTTGGGTTATAAGATTTTACCAGTTCTGGTGGGCACAGATGCCAGGTGATTTTGTCAAACCTACTTCTTATTCCTTGCCACCTGCAAGCAAGCCAAGTGTCTCATAAACACTTTTCACAATTTTCAGCATCACAATTGGCAGTTATTGACAGTCTCAGTGGAAAGGACAATGACTAGATTGGCAAGGAGAATGAATTAATTTGTCATTCTGAGTGGATCTTCTGTAACAAGGCTAAAGGAATTTGGCAGCTCATAACTGGGAATCTTGTTTTTTGTTGGCAGTACTCTATATAGTAAATGATGCAAAAGCTTCAGAGTTATCACTCTGGTACTCGTTACTAATTAAACAGATAAAAATAATAGCCAAAAAATATCAATTCAGTGAATGAGAAACAAAAAATGGAATGTGAAGCAGACTCCAACTTGGAGTTTACCATCTCTAGAATAACTTTCTCATCTGCAGTTTGGAGAGAGCCCTGTAATAGGAACAAGACTTTAAAAATCAGCCTTCAACTGTTTCTCCCAAGCACGACGTTTGAACTGGCAATTTTATGGGTCAGAGGGAAGTTTTGCCAAATGTACAGATTTCAGTGCTTTGTGAACAACTACTGAGTTTAGAAATGTGGCAACAGATTTTTTTGACAGTATCAATTAGATCTTCTATCCATTGGGTCTTGCTAAGGAGGTAGTTGTCTAACAAGCCCTGTCTATACATTGTGCAACATGGGCAATTCCCTTTGGAGGTCATTTGAGAAAGATTATAACCATTTTCTTTCACAGTCTGTTTACTTGCAGATTATTTTCTCAACACTTACAGCGCTGCTAAGCGACACATACATTTGTTCTGTAGATTCTACCAAAGCCAGTGCCAACAGATGTGAGATTTCTGTCTTAGACTATAATGACAAATGGAAGAACCGATGATTTTACATCCAGTAGGACTCTAGTTTTCTCTCAAGTTGTCTTATTTGGAAAATAAAATTACATCTTTACAGTCTTAAGTGCAAAGACTGGGGACAGTTGTCCTTTAAATGAATTCCTCCTTTCCTTACCTTTTCATCTGCTTCTGGAGGGTGAATTTCCCTTCTGTCCCTTGGCACTGAGTATCTTTCTGGAGAATCCCTCTGCCAACTTATTTCCTTTCAGCTTCCTTTTTGTTCCCCACTTGCCCTTTGCCATTTTCCAGTATTGAAGCTCTTTAGTTCCAGGCTCTGCACAGGTTTACCTCCATTTCAAGTCTCCTAGTCCTCTAAGTCATTACCTCATGCTCTCTACCTCCCACGCTGTTTTCTGATCTTTGTTTCTTGCTTCACTGTATGTATCTTTACTTTTTTTACCTCCCAGAACAAAGTGAGACGCCTGTGGGAGTCACAACAGAATGAAGTTTGTGCTTTTCAATGCCTGCTGACACACCACCTGACAACCTGCCTCCTTAAAACTAGAACTAATACTTACACAGTAAGAATAAGGATAAACAAAAAAGACTTTATATAATTTCACATTTTCTGTGGATCACTTGATGACTGAGGAATGAACAATGTTGCAACTGAGGTGTGGCTTATGTGTTAAAATAATTTGTAAGTGATCTAGAAAAGGTCAAACTTTGGTGACAATTTGTTGAATGATTATGGCAGTGAAATGAAAGGCCAGCTCTAAGAAGTATTTCACAGTACTGAATCACTAGGAGATGCTAATTACCACAGATGAATTTAAAATAATGTACATGGGACAAAAATTCTAACGTTGCATGTATCATGAGTTGACCATTACTACCCAGGAACAAGATCTGGGGGTTTTGGTGAATAACTGTGAAAACATGGATGCCAAATGTTAATTCAGTAGCAGACACACACACCCCAAAGAAAAAAAAAAAAAAAAAAAAAGGAATGCATTGGCTTGTTGTGAGGAAAGTAATATAAAACCGAAGAGAAGACTAACATTATTCTGCTACCACCTGATGGTGATGAGTCCCTGAGGCATGTGCAGTTTGAACACCCTGTGTACTTATGGACACTCCATCTCAGAAATAAAATGATAGTTAATGCAAAAGGCTCAACCAAGGGCAACAAGGACAATTGAAACTCTGGGAGGGTTTCTGAGCCACACAGGAGCCACAGAGCAGGATAGAGAGATGGCTGAGGGGGTATACAACAGATGTTTATTAAATCATGAGTGCCATTAAGAGGATAGAAGTGGAACTGTCTGTTGTCTGTTTTTCTTCTCTACAAGACTTAGGAGTGAAAAATACCAAATAGTAAGTGCAAAACAGATGACAAGAGGTTGTTCTCCTCACAACACAGAACTAAAGTGTGGAATTCCCTGACACAGAACATTGTGGGTGCTAAAAGTTCACATGGTTTGAATGGTGTTCAGACAATTTTGTGGAAGAGGCTGTTAAATCCCTTTGCTTGTCCTGTACTTGCACTCTTGGCTAGGAATACAACGTTGGCTACTGTCAGCATCTACTGGACTAAACAGAACATTGGTCTGATCTGATCTGTCTGTTTTATCTAAATAAGTCTGGTCATCCTAGTATGCAAATGAAACTCAATTTAACTAGATTATCCTGAGCTAAACTTTCCCAAAAGCTGTAGTAAGAGTGAACCAACCTACTTTTCAGTTCTTATTGTTAAGGTAGAATAAAACCTGCTCCTGAAACCACTTACAATTTACCTCTGAGGATATTTTCAAATAACTTTTTGCTTATGAGCTGAAGCCAAAATGTACATACAGAAATGCTCCTTGTGTTTCACTTTCTCCAACACACCTGCCTGTTTCTTTCTGATCTTAGCAATGCCACCTGTCAGTCAGTTCCCATGCTAATATTAGTGATCGATATTTTTCTTCTAGGCTGTGACTGAAACTCTAGTAACAGTAAGAGTTGCTTACCAGAAGGACACTAGGTTTTTAAAGGATTCATCTCCCAAACAGAGGTTATACATAAATTATGTACTTGCTAATACAGGCTCTTATAAATTATTATTTTCTGACTGAATACATGAGGCTTCATTCACACTGGAGTAAATGTATATAACCCTGTTGCCTTGAATTATATTTCTGAGTTCATCCAAATAAAATAAAGTAATATAAATAATTTGCAATAAACAAATAAACCAGTAAATTAGATTGTGGCTGGATATCAACAGAGACTGCTTTTTCCGTTAATGAGACCATCTGAAAGCCTGAAATATCTGTTAGCCCCTCTTTTAACTAGGAAAGCTGTCAGAAAGTCCTCTGTGAGGAGTCTCCGCTTTATAAGGTGATTTATTTCAGAACACGAGAACACAACTATGTTGACCCCTCCAGTGAGGCATGGCCCATTTGCTCTCTCATCCTCTATTTGGAGGATAAATTGATATGTGGGTGTTTCTGAAAATCAAAATGAAGAGCACCTCACCAGGCAGAACTCAGCTAGAAAGATGATGCCTTTGTAGGCTTAGGTCTGTTTCAATATACCAGGTTAGGTTCTAGTTGCATCTGCTGTTGAAGAAGAAAAATAGGGTTTTTATATGTCTAGCAGATCTATTGCATTTTCAAAGGAGAGATTGAGTTTACACATGGTACAAGTGATATTTACTTCTTTATTCTGACACTTTCTGTACAATTGCATGTGCCTTTTAAACAAAAATTTAAGATCCCTGCTCTACAATCTACAAGAACACGGACGGTTGACCACTTTGACATCACTGATTTTGTTTGTGAAATGTTGCTTATTCACCCTCCAAATTCCCTCTCACCTTTCCCCAGTATCTTCCTAATTTTCAACCATGACTGTCAATGTACATGGTATGTACCATGTTCCTTTCCATTAGCATCACTTTTTCTGCATTGCCAATACTTGAAGTTACAAAAATATGGCCAAAATGAAGAGGTAAAAGTCAGCCAATTCAGAGTCTTTCTCATTTTTAAGATACCTCTGGTTGAAATAACGTCATGAAGGAAAAGCAAACTCCATGGTGTTTCAAAAGCTCTTTGTCCCATGAATGATGTATTTAGCTTCATAATAACGTTTCAACTACTTTTTTGATTCTTTAAAATGTTTCTAAGGAATATTTGCATCCCAAATATCCCTTAGTGGATCACTAAATTTGACCATGACATTAAGATTTGGAGCCATGTGAGCATAACTGTCATCATCTGGCCCTTAACTGTCCATTCTTAAATGAAAAGCTGTATTTGTTTCCTGTTCAATGTCACGCTTTATTTAGGATGAAAGACATCCCCTTTCTTTGGATATTTCTTACCTTGCTTCTGAGAAGCCATAACTTCAGATGTCACTGAAACTCCTTCCTCAAACTGTGCACCAACGTTACATTTAACCAGTTAAAATGAGGATAAATTAAATCATTTGATATGAGCAAAGACTTAAAACTTATTGTCAGAAGGTAACACCTGCCATTAATTCTGTTTTCAAGAGTCATTCACTTTCACTGACCATGAGACTGTGTGAAAAGACTGCAGAAGCAAAGGAGAAAGCACAGAAGTAGTTGCTTTCTAGGTCTTTTATGTAATTGCAGTCTCTTTGCTCTTTAAGTGATTCCTTCCTACTTCTTCAAATGTGAGCAGTACCGAGGGGTGGGAATAGGGTGGCAAGTACTGCTCTCATTCTTGTTCTTTTCTACTTTCATGGGCTGAATGAGAAGAAAGGATAGAAGATGGTAGATTAAGATATGTTTTAATGAGGGGTGCCCATTTCCCATCTGACAAAATTATCTGAAAAAATTCTTCTGCCACCCTCAAGACACAGTTCCTCTCTAAGATCCACAAAGGATGGGGGCAGGAAGGAGAGCACCCAGCCAAAATTATACTTAATGTATCAACTACAGGATATAAGCATGAGTTATATAAATACAGAAGATAAAATAAAGCAACATGTAAGAAGACAGTGAGTGTTAGCTCTCGTTTTAGCTGGAAGAATGTGTGCCTACACTTGGATTTTTTGGAAGACGTTCAAAGAGTTTCTCTGTTTTCAGAAATACACACATGTTGCTTCCCATTATCCAGGAATGTTTCTTTTCTTGGGCCAATTTCTTCTGTGCATGAGATGAATATAGAAAAACCTCCAGGTAAGGTGTTTAAAGTAATGAAAACACAGAACTCGAAACAATTTTTACAAAGGTTTAATATATTTTTTTACTGTTTTAATCTACTTAAGAACTAGCTTGAGTAAGGAACACTTAAAACATTTGCTTAACACATCTTGCAAAAGATACATCATAATGTAAAATGTTGTTCTGTGATATTTCAAGATGAACAAGTACAAAACTGTTCCTGTAATACATTTACTTCTTGTTTTTCCTCATAAAGAATAAAAGTGACTTGCAAAAACATATTTTCAGTGTAATTACATGTAATGCTTCTCCATATGTTTTTTTCCTGCAGGTAGGTTAAACTAATCCAGCCTTATTTGACTGCCTTTTCTTTAACCTACAAGCAAACCCATGGCTTTGGGTTTGCCTTTCCTCTTCTACACCTCTCTTCCTCTTTGCTTTTATTTTACCTTTATTCTGATGCCTTTCCAGTTGAATCACTCCACTTTCTCCTCCATCCTCTACTTTTGTTTCTTTTTCACACTTCAGTATCTAGCCCAGAAAGCTCCAAATATTGCTTCCTACATGAATGCATTCTTTTTCTTGCATCTTAAAGGATGAAACAATTTCCTCTTCCAGTAGAAATGCTGTATTCCTTAACAGAAAGTATTACTAGTCAACAGTAGTTGAGAAGGTCTCCATGTGAGTAGTTAAGTCGTTGAGTTGAAGTTCTTAGTAAACACAGAATCTGTCATTACATTTTTTGTACCTTATTTTCATGTTAGGTTTTCTCCATTTAATACTCAAGTACACCCTTGGTTTGCTTGGTCTGAGCACCTATTTCAAAAAGACCAATGAAGCCTTCAAAATTTATATCCTCTTTCTTCCCCCTTGTCTTTTCCTCTGCGCTTTCTTCTCAATATTTTCTCCATCTGCCCTGATAAACCTGTTTTCCTCTGTTTCCCAGTTTTCCTTGTTCACATTCCTGACTTTTGAATCAGATAGCGGGTGATTCATTTGACCTACTTGAGATGTGTATAGCAGAGCGAGATGAATTGTAACACAGCATTATCTGTTTCTTTTTATTGCCATTAACTACAAAGGGATACTGGATGACTAGTTCAGAGTCAAATACATATAAAATTAAGGGCTCTATTGCATTCTTTATGCCCAAATAAAACCAGAAAGCAGAGAAAACAGTGTATCAGACTTCAATGTTTCAGTATAGGCTGAATATGAAGGTACTTAAAGAATTCATCCATTCTACCAAGTGTAGAGCTGGGATGGTTAAGAGGCAGCAAATAAAATGAACTGGTTAGGAAGCAATGTCAGGTTGTTGCAAGGAAAGGCAAATATCTCACTGAGAGGGTAAAACATGGAAATTCCATGCCAAGGTATGTAAGTAAACCTTCTGTTCAATCAACATGCTCCAAGTATTAGCAAGAGCAAACCATCCAGCTTGGGTTACTTGGAAATATCAGCCATGAGAAGTTGAACAACCTGGAGTAATTTATCCTAAAGAAGAAACGTCTGAAGGGGGATGTGACATTAGCCTTCAAATACATAAAAGATTGATGAAAAGAGGAGAGGCACAATCTGTTCCCCCTGTCCAAGACGCACAGGAGAAGATAAAATAGCCTCAGTTGCAACAAGAAACGTGATTTAAAGCTCTTTTCCCCCCACCCCCCTATATTTCTGTAACTGTCATCCAAATCAAAAATATCTTTCTCTGTGTGTGTGTTGAGATGTATGTATTTTAAAAGCTATTCACGTGAAAGCCAGCTGGTAAGTGCTAAGCTGTAAAACTGAGGCTCAGGTTTCAACTGGCTGGTGCCTAGGGAACAAGAAGAGCACTGTTTCTCTGATTCATAAAAGGGGTGTGTGCTTGTCACCATCCCTCTTATCCTTTTGTCTGTAGAGAAACTGGGCACCGCTTGGGGCTATCAGCTGAGAAAACAAGCCTTTAAATCATAAGCTTCGGGCAGTTAAGTGAGAAGTATCAGTGTTTGGATTTTTTTTTTTTTTTTTAAAGGAGGGACTAGCACTTCCACCTTATTATTGTTTTAGGATGTTACCTAATTTCATTCGGAACCCAGATATGAGCTTTTATATCCGATTGGTGTTTGAACACCTTCTCATCCATAAGTGGCTTCCACATTACAGAGGCATAAAAGCCCCACAGAAATATGAGGTAGAGGGATACTAGAGAAGTGAAAGTTTCTGAATAAGAAATGAACTTTTTCCCTTCTAACACATTCAACAATCTACAGACTGAACTAGCAGGGGAGACATACTGAGGTGGATCAAAAGTGACAGAAAGACAGCTGTGCATACCTGGCACACATTTGCTGGAATAAAACAGCATCTGTATACAGCAAACCTGGCAAATTTTAGTTTTGGGAAAGATTCACTTTCCATGTTTTATTGTTTGTTTGTTAGAGGTGGCTCTAAGAAGCAGTGGTTGGCAAATCAGCATATTTCTGAGTTGGCAGATGTCTTTAAAGGACGATGTATATTTTCATCCTGGACAGAACTGGACTAAGTCTTGATTTCATAAATATTATGCAGTCATTTTCTCTGCATCCTCCTCAGCCTAATTCAGTGAAGCATAAGTAAACAAGGCTGACAACGTGGCACCACTAACCTTGAAATAAAGAGATGGACGTTTACTGACCACAGTAAGAAAAGTACTTGCTCTTTAAAATAATGAACATAAAGAGTTGTATTCTTTGATCACATCTATCAGCATAGCCCCCCGGTGATTTACATTATCTGACTATCTAGCCAAGATTCTGATAACAGGATGGGAGGAGTATATTTTTTAATGTACCTTACCAAAAAGCGAAAACTGAAGTTTTATTCAAACTGAAGACTCAGAAGTATTTTTTAATGTAACTTCTCCATCGTTATTCATTCTCCCTCATTATTTATTCCTATCAGCATATTTTTAACTTCAGACAGGACTATATATGCAATTTTTGGGACCCCTTAATGGTAACAAGAGTTAATTATTAAGAATGATGAAAGATATTAGCCATCTTTTGATTTCTTAAAAATATCTCTGATTTATATACATTTCTGTTCAAAATATACATGAATGTATGTATATATACACATCCATATTTTTTCCAAACTTACGATCTTTATCCAGTACCTCCTCCAATAGCAGTATATTATTCATAGATGTAATCTTGCAACATGCTTACCATCACCTTGTTATCAAAGGAAACTGACTGTAGTTATCAAATTACATTTAATGTGCAATCTTTTGTAAACAGTACATTTTGCAACTTAAACTGCTTGTTGTCCCATTGCCACCATAAATTTCAGTTTCTGAATATAATAGGGATGCTAATAACTATCAGGAAATGAAAATAAATTATTAATGTGTACTAAGAAGTAACAGAAGTTACAGAAAATGTCAAATCAAATTTTTCCTCAGTTGATAATGATAATTCAGTTGTTCATTTCAAAACATCCTTTATTCTTCACCTACTCTGATGAAATTAGTAATGGATTTCCTGTCTGCTGGCATAAGGAACCAAATTTCTATCAAATTGATTATAATGTTATATATGGCTGAACAGCATGTTTTAGTTACATTTTCCACAGCGTAGGATGTTTCTGAACGCTGTATTAAGAAACTTGTACAATAGGATTCTCTCTGCTATGCCATCTGAATGCTTAAGATTCTTTAGGGAAGTGTGAGGAATCTGTTTAATGGAATGATGATGATGTTAAGAGAGTCCATAAGGAGCTGGATAGCATACTCATGGGAATCAGGACCCAGACTGCTCTTTCAGTAAAATTACTATTTCATATAAAAATGGAATACCTACTGCTGGAGTATCTGCAAGAACCTTTCATCAATTCATCACATAGCCTTGCTGACTGTAGCTGGAAAAATGTGGAGCTAGGAATTGCTGAAGTAAAAAGATTACCCATGGTAATTAATGACCTAAATTGCAGATTTTAAAAAAAATTATGTACTATATTACATGTTTATTATGTATTATATTACATTTCCATGTAAACAAGATGGAAAATTTTGAAGAGAATACCACTCTTGTAGGAGTCTGTTCAGTTGTCAAAATACATGTTCAACAGCTTTCAGCGGCATAACAACCCATCTGACATCGAAACCATGTTTGCTCTCCTGTTGAACCTTTGTCTTGAATCTCCACTTTTAACGAAGGGCAGGGCAAGAGGATTTAAGAGTGGCTGGTTGGGGAGGTCAGTAGGTGGGAGAAACAACAGACCTATAACTCACCTTCAGTCAATTTAACTGCAAGACAAACTCAGGGCGATGAGAGCTGTGCCAACCGCGTATGTGTGCTGACATGCTGCAGAGTGTGTTTCATGATTCATCAGCTGCCCCGTGATTGATTGGCCCAGCACACTGGCAGAGCCCAGAAATTTTTTTACTTGTCTCCGAATGTGTTTTCCTGGTTCTTCAGGCAATCTCTGATTGATTGGCATGTGGGTCGAACCTAAATTTTTTTTTTTTTTCCATGCCCTCGAATATTTGCCAGAAGATTCATCGTACGTACATATTGATTGGCACATTGGCAGAGTCCAGAGTTTCTTTACATCACAAAATACTGTTTTATGATTTGTCAGGTAAATTGACTGTTTCCTGCTAAGATAAATTCTGCTAGTGTGAACTGGAGGGAAGAATACAAACTTTGACTTACAGCTAGTAAGGGTAGTGATGGAAGGTGGGGTCACACTGTTTGGCCAGAGAGAACAGTTTTGTTTGCTTCAACGTATTGCACTTCTTAAACAGTGCTGAAAAAACTTACCTTCAAGACACTGTGTTAGAAAATGCAAAGCGAGGGCATTACTTCTACACTGCTAGTGTGAACTGGAGGGAAGAATACAAACTTTGACTTACAGCTAGTAAGGGTAGTGATGGAAGGTGGGGTCACACTGTTTGGCCAGAGAGAACAGTTTTGTTTGCTTCAACGTATTGCACTTCTTAAACAGTGCTGAAAAAACTTACCTTCAAGACACTGTGTTAGAAAATGCAAAGCGAGGGCATTACTTCTACACATTAATTCTTGTTAATATCAGTCTAGTAGCTACGCTGAATAGGACATCCAAGCATGACTAAAGGAAAGAAAGACCTTATCTAAGTCTGTAAAGAGGGTAGATTTTTAATGACGCTTTAAACTGTGCCACTTGCCTTGAGTCACCAAATCATACCACTGTTCTCTAATTGACTTTTAACCACATGCACATTACTTGAAAGTCAAAGGAGAGATTTTGAAAGCTGGCTACAACTTTAGCACTGGCACTCCAAAATGGTAGTGACAAATCAGATTCTCTTTTGAATACTTGTAGACAATTATTCTTAGGTCATCCTTTTTTTCCCCCTCGGATGAATAACATTTGTCCGGGGTGATGGATTCACAATTTGTAATTCAAAAAATGATTTATTTAGCATTACATGTCATTGTGTAAGAATTGACTCCGTGACAAAAGTTTCTGGGAAGTTGATCTTTTCTTTTGTCTAGGAAGATGGATGCACTTTTTAAAGTCAGGTTTCCTCCCACAGTTATTGAAACACAGGGACCGACACCTAAAATGTATACCTTATGAACCAGGAAAACTACATCCCATACATTTCTACATGGTCTGTGCACATTTCTCCAAACCCTCCCCACACTGGTATATTTCCACATCTACAGAAGATATTTTATAGCCTGTTTGGAGTAAGTGCAGAACCTTTTATGAGGGAAAAATGGAGTCTGAATTGTAGATGTAACTCTTGTTATTCCAAGAAATAAATATGAATTTTATATGCGTTCAACCCCTCTGCCCCCATAATTAGCCTATTTTTTATGTCTGCTTTAGACTTAAGGAAGAGCATAGATTAAGCAAGTGTCACATGGATCAGTTAACAAAATTTTTGCTCTTGGAGTAATCTGAAGGGATATATAGAAAGGGAGAAGAGAAAAACAGGGGTTTTGAAATGCAGAGGAATGGAGAAAAGGAACTTGGCTCCCTTCTGACTGGCGTGTAGAATAAAGGCATTAAAATTACAATTATGTTATGAGTTGTGAGATAATGTCACAGCAATGAAAATAATGGAAGAATTGAAAAGGCTGCCTTTTGATGAAAGTCACAATCTAGATAGTGTTAAGCTCTTTGCCAAGAAGAGGTCAAGGGCAACATTTTCTAACTAGAGATGGCTTCCTAGATTAACCAAATGGTTGTCCTGTTTGAAGGAGAACCTTCAACCTTCCTTCTTTCCTCTCTTTCTCTTTCCATGCAGCATTTCCTCCTCTGGGCTTGCCTCCAGGCGTGTCTGTCACTGGGAAGGGCTACCTCATTCTGCAGTTACAATTTGCAAAGAGCTCAGGCAGTGAGTGAAGGGGTCTCCCTCCCTCCCTCCCTCCCTCACTCCCTCCCAGACTGGGATCCAGCTGCCTCTGCAGTGAACATTTACATTTGCACTCCTTGTGACTTCATGCAGCTGAGACATCATATGTGTCATGACTTCTGCAGGTCTCTGACATTATTGTGGGGTACCTCTTTCACACCTTTTGCAGTTCTTCCTTCATTCAAGAAAGGATTGCTACTAATACCAAACAAAACCTTTTTCTCCTAATCTTGTTGACATCAGTCTATCTAGGATGGCTACGAAAGAGGATTAGAAAAGTCAGTTTCCTCCTTAATTGACATACTCCTCTTTGGCTCACAGTGACTAAACTTTTACTGACTCCTCCACCCTGAGAAAGGCTCCTTAAATTTTATATTCCACTGCAAAGAGATTTCTTAAACTTATTTACAGGGTTTTTTTTTAAAGTACTAGCTCAAAAGGAACAACTTTTTTTTTTTTTTTTTTTTCCCTGCAGGAAAGATCTCAAATGTCATAAGGCTGTTTTCCCTGCATCTGGGCTTATTTGAATACATCACAATAAATTTACAACAAATAATTAATATAATCCACATGAGATGAAAGTTGATGGGAATGAAAGCAGAGAAGTCACGTGTGCATTTTTTAAATAATTTGGTTTCAGTTCAGTCCAAGCCATCATATTTTTTTACCACATTAGGAACTAAAGCCTGAGATGCTATTTATGTGTCCTTAGAAACTGAACAAAATCCCAGCCATTGTGCTGGGGCCCTGGGACGTGCTCATGTTGCCTACGGACTGGTCTAAAAAGACAATGTGTAATATGTAATGCGCACTGACTTGGCATCTTCTGAAGCCACTTATGCACTTGCCAAGACCAAAATACTGGTGTGTAAACACTTCAATTTTACTTGGTGTGTTTTTCTGTCATTTTGTACAATTTGTGGCCATTTATGATTGGTCAAACAGTGGAGAATTGTCCTCATGAAACCAGGGAAAATTTTGAAGCAGGGTTATCACAAAATCTCAAGTAGATACAATTGGGGCCACTAGGGTCAGTTTAAAGATACTGTTTGCTAATAGAAGACTCAGCTAAATTTACCACTAAAGCCTTCTACAAATCAGATTGATAGATGTCAGTACTGAGATACTGTATTGTGCATACTCTTTGCCTGATACAGTTTATTAATTTTGTAATTTTTAAGTATTTTGCCAACTTGGCATTAAAAGCACAAACAGTTTAAAAAGTGCGTATATTTTTATCATGTCTTTTTAAACTTTTGAATTTTAACATAGAAGTAGAATTCACTGTGAAACACATGTACCAAAAAGATGGCTGTATCTGTGTGCAAAACTGAAAACAGTGCCAACCCCCGATTTTATACATTTCCAGTCCTGCGTGCTTTCTGTTTAAAAATGGGAAAATAATGTAAGAAGATGTAAATAGAGGGAAAGTAAAGCAATTTTGGGCCTTCAATTATTTCTGGTGTTGCCGTGGAAGAATGCTTCTGGGATCTGGTGTCCTTTCCCATCCCTTGAAGGGATGGGAGTCACCCACCATATCACGAGAAGCAGAGCTGGGCCTTTCACCTGTCACTGTATAAAAGCGGCATCATGGAGACCTCCAGCATCCAGTTTAGCAGTTACAGCTGGGAAAAGAGCAAGACACTCCTTCCCTGTGCCCTTGCATTTCTGTACATGCTTCTACACCTCCTGATCTCAAAGAACAGTAAGGTATCTGCACTGTGATTATTTGCAGAGAAGGAGTAACCAGTAAGACACCTGATAGCCCATGGGTTCTAGTGAAATCCAGATAAAATCGTTGGTAAACTTTCAGATTCTTATAGGAATGTGCTTTTATATGCAGTTCATTTATACCTGGGCATTCTAAAATAATATTACTATATAATAAATCTGGCCACTATAATGTGAAATAAAATCAAGTTATTCATATACAATAAAATGCCTCCTGACATTATGACTTGGCAACTATTGAAGAAGGGTCAAACACAGCTATTTTTTGAGGGAGTCTCAACTGTACAACATTTGGCATGCTTTGTGCTGTGTGACTGCCCATGATTGATAGCCCGAGCGGTAGTGCTGGCACTTGCCTATTCACAGGCGTGAGGACAGCACCGAGCCGGTGTACTCCTCCCTTTCATGGCCCATGGATGCTGTCAAGGGTGTTTATGGTTTTGTGTGCCTAGAACTGGTCATTTCTACCTCCCGGGCCTTCAGACTGGGTTTTTTCCGTTCATAAGCTTTCCAAATAATTATTGCATTATCGCAGCAACTCTTAACTCCAGCCTCGCATCACGCTGCGCCTTCATGGAACGTTGTCTCTAATTTATAGATTGGATTTTTATGAGGAAAAAACCAGCTCTACATGCCTGCCCATAAATGAAAATATTTCTAAACGGCACACAAAGTAGTATTTTCATAAGGGCATATAGTAACGTCATGGGAAACGCTTCCCGGACGGAATACCGAAGTGTTCTTCCAGTTACATGTAATTAGTGGCAAAATCCAACAGGTGGCACAAAAGTATTTGAATTTTATATTGATTTAAATCATATGCCGTTAAATTACCAAATAAACTGCAGGGATGTTTTTGTTAGAAAAAGAAAAGTAAAAAGAAAACCAAAACAGAAATAAAAAGGAAAAGCGCCGCGCCGATGCCGCCAACGATGCTCAGCCTCTGCTGAGCGCCCAGCAGCCGCGCCCAGGCCAGCGGCT
>NW_010239240.1:0-2000 GCF_000690775.1 Eurypyga helias
TGGTGGGCGGCAGCCGCCCCGGGCAGCCCCCCAGCCCGCGGGAGCTTCACGCCTCTCCGTAGGCAGCCAGGCATCTGCCATGCGTGTGCCACACACCGTGTACCAAAGTGCCAGGCAACACTCTGCTTTCGACCCGTTTTCCTGTGCCCCTGCAGCCAGGTTGTCCCTCAGATGGCTGTCCCACTCCACACCATGATTTCTGAACGCATGTGCCTACTTACACCCAGACGAGTAGAGAGAGGTGCTTCCACAAGCGCTGGAGAACGATTTCCTTCTGTGGTTGCAGGCATTAGACCTGGGGACCATGATTTCTGAACGCATGTGCCCACTCACACCCAGACGAGTAGAGAGGAGGTGCTTCCACAAAGCGCTGGAGAACGATTTCCTCCTGTGGTTGCAGGCATTAGACCTGGGGGAAATCCCTCCTTCTCCTGCCCAGGGGTTACCAGGGAGAGGAGGGGCGCAGGGGCCGCAGGGGACCAGCCCAGGGATTGTCCGGGCAATCCCCACCGGTTTGGTTTGCAGGCGCTGATGTTCTGCGTGTGCACGCTTCGCACAGGTGGTGTTCCTAGAAAGTCCCCTAATTTGCAAGCGAGAAAAGTGACTTTTGTGGTTAGGTAGCGCTGATGACTGCGCCCCTCTCCTGTCTATAACTATATGCATCAGAGGATCTGCAAGCCTCAGCTTGCCCAGCAGGTAGAAAGCTCAAACCAAAGCCCCAAAACCCAGAAGCTCTGTCTTCAGGGTCTCGTATCGCCATTTGCAGGAGCCTCAGAGCCTCACAAGCTCTGCTGTGCTAAGTAATCCCTATGCTGATCCCTACCCGAGTGCTGGGCAAAGCAGACCAATGTCTGGTCTAGCAGACAGCTAGGAGACCTGCATGGATGAGCAGGGACCTAATGAATAAACTTAACCGGAAGGATGTATATGGAACATGGAAGAAGGAGCTGACCACTTGGGAGGAATATAAAACTGTTGTCAGAGGATGTAGGGATGTGATAAGGAAAGCTAAGGCCTCCATAGAACTAAACCTGGCAAGGAAGGTCAAGGACACCAAGAAAGGTTTTTTCAAGCATACTGGGGGAAAAAAGAAGGCCAGAGGAAATGTGGGCCCACTGCTGAATGAAGTGGGTGCCCTGGTGACTGAGGACATTGAGAAGGCGAAGTCACTGAGTGCCAACTTTGCCTCACTCTTTACTGCTAAGACCAGCCCTCAGGAGTCCCAGAGCTTGAAAAACATAGAGGAATTCATGAGAAAGGCAGGTTTAGCCTCAGTGAAGAGTATTGTGTTAGAGATCAGTTATGAAAACTGAACATCCACAGATCCATGGGCCCTGATGGGATGCACCCACGAGTGCTGAGTGAGCTGGTGGAAGTCATTGCTAGGGCACTCCCCCTAATCTTTGAAAAGTCCTGGAGAACAGGAGAGGTGCCTGAGGACTGGAGGAAAGCCAGTGTTACTCCTATCTTCAAAAAAGGCAAGAAAGGGGACCTGGGTAACTATAGGGCAGTCAGCCTCACCTCCATCCCAGGAAAGATGATGGAACAACTTGTTCTTGGTGCCATCTCAAAGCATGCTAAGGAAACAAATCTTATCATGAGTAGTCAACATGGATTCAGCAGGGGGAAGTCATGCTTGACCTATCTGATAGCTTTTTATGATGGCATCACTAGATGCATAGATGAGGGGAAGGCAGTGGATGTGGTCTACCTTGACTTCAGCAAAGCTTTTGACACGGTCTCCCATGGCGTACTCACAGACAAGCTTAGGAAGTGCAGACTGGACCATTGAGTGGTGAGGTGGATTGGGAACTGGCTGAAGGAAAGAGCTCAGAGGGTCAATGAGGCAGAGTCTAGTTGGAGGCCTGTGGCTAGTGACGTCCCCAGGGGGCAGGGCTGTGTCCAGCCCTATTCAATATATTCATCAATGACCTGGACGAAGGGATAGAACGTACCGTCAGCAAGTTTGCTAATTATACCAAACTGGGAGAAGCGGCTGC
>NW_010239241.1:0-10831 GCF_000690775.1 Eurypyga helias
TCCTGGCTGAATCCAGCACAAGTAGAAATTCAGTGCTTTCTGCAAGAAGTCAGTTAAGTCTATGACAAGAGGCTATGGCTGTCTTATACTTGAAAATAGCACTTGATTTCAAATTACTGCATCTCACATAGTAGATATATAAAGAAAAATTAACAGGAGATGAGAAACTTAAATAGCCCCATAATGCTATTTAATTTTCAGGTTTCCATTATTTATCTTATTTCCATCACTTAAGATTTTTTGTAATGTTCTTGGGCTTTTTCAACTTTCCTAACATTTTGTAGCTAGACTGTTTTATTGGCAGTGAGTGTCTTGGACTGAATCAGACTGGATGAGCAGATTTCCTATTTCTCTTACAAAACAGGAAGAAATTTGCTTCTAATGAGCATCAAGTGGGAAAAGGAATAGCTAACACAGTGCAAAGGTTCTGAGTAGAACTGGCTGCAGACCAAGGTCAAAAGGTAGTAGTCCAGGCACACAAAAAGCAATTCTTAGGAAGTCTGACTGAAGATGAACTTAATGGATGTTCCACTGGACAATTTGATGACCAAGGTTGTTTTCCAATTTGTATTTCACTCGAAAACGTCATTGTTTATCCTGCATCCTGTTGAAACCTGTAAGGCAATTTTCTCACAAAACAGTTGCTAGAGTTGTGCTACACAAAAAGAAATCCCTGTTATCATACACATTTTTATGAAAGTTGTGAAGCACAAAGATATTTTTAAAAATACTAATGAAATGGAAAACTTTAAAATAAGAAAATTTTAAAAATAGACGTTTTAATGGAAATAAGTGGGACGTAGCAGTAGCAGCTGCATGTCATATGAAATTACATGGTGCAGGATAATACCATATTACAGGTCACATGTGCTGCTGTTACTAAAAAGTGAAATTTTTTACCAGAAATTTCAAGATCATCACTTTTGCTCTAGTCTGAAATGTATTGTTTTTAATGAAATGGTAATTCAGAATTTAAACCCATTTTGGTTTTCTCTTCTCTCAACTTCTAGCACCTTTAGCTGATCACAATTTATTGGTAATAAATGACTCAAAGGATATTGTACTTTATTGTCAACAATTCAGTGCACTTTTGGGCCTCTTTTTAACAATTCTAGCATTCATCACGAGTTTGTACTTGAGGGCATGGGAAATGATTTTGAGCTCTGCTGATGTAGTCTCTTCTCCATATCGTACCCAAATTAATTACAATGGTTTTGAGAGCATAGGAGAGTGAAGCAATAGGAACATCAAAATCGTGTCTTACAGACCGGTTCCCAACCTGTAAATTTGATGATGCCTGTTCAAACCTAGACGTGTTGACACAGCCAGGGCTATTCTTTGTCTTTGAAGACACTGTGGTGTTACGAGGACTTGCTGCTATTTGTGAATGAATGATGGAACTACATAAAGGAAATTGAATTCCATTTTTCTAAAAATACTTGAAAGGAGCAGGGATGAAATAATTTAATTGAAAATAGTAAGATACTGGATTTTTACTGACAAATTTCCCTGAATGATTGTGAATAGTCTACCCCAGAAGTGGGTAGAAGAAACAAGCAATAAATAATAATACTTGAAATAAGAAGTTAGATATTAAGTTGTAATGTCACACAGAGAATGTTGAATTCTAACAAATAATATTTTACCAGATATTTAAATTTGCTTTTTGGTAACTCCTACATTCATGTTTTTCAGGTATTCTTTCCAAACTTTATTGTTTTATTTATTTACTAAAAGAATGAAACACAGTAAATGTGGTAACAATTGAATAATTTAGCATGATGTTGTGAACTGTCTAGGCAGAAAAGAAATCACACACAAAATGGGACTATTCCCTAATGGATGTGGAAATTACCTCTCACCTATCAGCCTGCTAACAACTCTGTCAGAACAGATATATTAAAAACAAAAAATAAATTAATATGAAGGATTCTCAGCAGATGTGATGGCTTCCCTTTGAATTTATTTCTGTCAAAAACAGAAACTTCCTGTGTCAAAAAAGATATCAGTAGGCATTCTTCTTTTGTCTACAAGAAGTTACAAAAGAAGGTTCTACCAGAGAGCATACGGGCATGCTGTATTTGTCTCATACTCACATCTTACATGATGTTGAAGAGAGTGAGAAAGCTATGAACAGCATATACATTCCTATTCAACCAGACATTATGGTTCTTTCTGTAGAATTAAGGGTTAAAAATTATCACATGTCCAGCTAAATAGAAAGCTTTTAGAATGAAAAAACACAAACCCAACCCAAACCCCACCAAACAAAAGAATTTGCTACCTGTTTACCTAGGCGTAAGAGTTAGAGCCATAGGTAAAAACAGGGTGATTGACTGTGTGGTGTGAATTAGAGGGTAGGTAAGACAGTAATTTCCATTTTACGCAGGGTGATCATTTCCTTTTTGCTTTTTACCAACCGTTTGCTACACAGTAGTGCCTCAAGGACACCTATATCTGCATGTCTTCCAAGAAGGAAACAATTTTACAGCACTACTTAGAAAACATGGATAACTTTGATCCTGATGAATAAGGATCCTCTGTGCGGGAGACAAGCTCCCTTCTGTTCATGCACTGAAAGGGTAGATGGTGTGCTAACTGAAGTGTTCATCTTACAGAAAGCTTCATAATCCACCATTACACACATAAGGATTTTGGTAGACTTCTAATCATAAATTACTATGCAATCAGCAGTTAATTAGAAAGCAGTGTTATTGCATGTAATCAGCTGACTATTGTTTAATGACAGTGTAAATTGTCTTCGGAAAAATTTACTTAGGGAGAAAGTGAAAAAGCGGTATTTTTTATTCAAAGTCTGTATGTAGTTTTCCCAAAATCTTTTCCTTTTTCCTTTCACTCCCCCTCCAGACTTCATTCATAGAGAAGACAGTTGTCCTAAGATTAAGTTTCTTTGCTTTTCTAATTGAGATTTAAGGGTGAGATATGTTTTTTGTGCAAGGAATCAAAGACAGACATATACCTTCCCTAGTTTCTTCCAAACAGGGTTCAGATGAGCCGACAAACATGTGAAGTATGACATTACCCATATTAATGGTGCTGCCTCCTCTAGGAAAGGTGACGACTACGCAGGGCACTTGTTTGTCTCTATTTGTACAGCGAGTAATGCACTGAAGCACAGTCCTGTTGGCAGTGATGCCTATTTGTCACTGACAGCAGGAACAAGGTCAGGTCTTCGGGCTCGGCTGTCAGACTTGTCAGTTTTGTCAAAAGCAGATTAAAAATGAACTTGGAAGGAACTGCTGATAGCCCTTTTTCTAACAAAGCACTAAAAGCTTACAGCTAGTTGTTTGGCTGTGCTGGAAGGTTTAATATTAAAACAAGAGTTCCTATTCGCATTCAAATACTGTTAAATATTATAACATAATTAGATTGAACCCCTGAAACTCTTCTTATTTGACGTCATTCCAGAGGTTGCCTAAGCTCTACAATCAAATGTTGCATACTAAGAGGTAGTTAGGGTTTGACTGTTACAGGTCTAACTTTTCAGAATGTTAAGTGGGAAAGATGTAAAAGCCCTGATGTAATTTAGAGGAAATATCCTGTGACAGAGTTTTACACAAAACTAAAAAATGGTCCCAGGTAGCAAAGCCTTAAAATAATTTTCAGCAATTATTTTTAGCAGTGAATCTGGTATGAGTAATGACAGATAAATGTACTTACTTCTGTAACTGCAGTGCATGCTTTAGTACGTGATTTTGTTTGCAGTGGCTTACCCATCTCTGATTTGAACTAAATGAGTTATTCAGAGTGCAAGGAAGCCTCAAGCAGTCAGGTTTATAAAGAAGCAGGTTTTGAGCACTCACAGCATACCTGATTTGCCAAACCAAATGAGGGAAGTGGAAATGACAAGAAAATACAAAATCAAAAGTAAAAACAGAGAAAATAAAACAAGAGATAAGCACAGTAGCCAAAGGAGCAGTTAGCACAATTATGCAGGGGCTGGGGAAGCACGTGGAAGTTACAGCCTGTAACATATATAAAGCTTGTACCATGTAATTTTTCACACTTTTGTGCAAATGAACAGGCATTCCCGAGGGAGAATTGTCAGCCATACACAAGAAAAAGAAAAAAAGAGGCCATAGTCCTAGCAGAAGAGGTTAGAGATGTAGGTCTGCATTTTGGTGAGTGGACCTAGGAACATCAGCAGAGCATCAACAGAGTCCTAGTGCTCTTCAGCTTAGCTCAGAAACCCGAACTGCTGATACTGGTGGGTAGTACCTACACAATACTGGTCATCAATGCCCAAAGCAGAGAGGCCTACATCTAGACGGCTTCTGTATGGGAAAATAGTGAGGTGCAGGAGGCTGGTATCTCCCTCATGACTTAAGGAGGAATGTCTATTAGGACTGCAGGATCTGAAATGTACCACCAGCAGGTGCATGCAGAGGAGAGATAATCCAGTAGTAAAAGCTCACTAATTTCACACTGCTGGGAAGATTTTCTGTTTTCCTTGCAGGCTGATACAGAATGCTGTACTGGCATTGCTTGTGATGATTTGAAGATCCCAACCCATATATCATACAGGAGCATCTCCAGCTCCACAGAATGCATGTGCAAACTCTGCCTTTTTTGTAGTTCATGACCCTTCCACTTAAGGAAGACTAATGCGCACTTCTGACCTCGGAAAAGGCATCTTTTAGTATGGTCACCAATTGCCTACAGGAAAACAATGGGCCTGTTTCAAAGTCATTGGCTAAGCCCTTCCATCAGGTATGGAGAAGTAGAGTGAACATTATTTCAGGTCAAGGAGATGATAGAGACTGATCTATACATTCCTAAGATACAACCTGGTCTACAACAGCATGGAGGTCCAAAGACATTAACAACTCTAGTTGATACCAATGTGGCTTTGATGGCTTCATAGAGGAGGCTTGTGGTTCAGCACCCCACTGCTTACCCCTTGCTAGGAACTATAGACACAGTGGAAAAGATGTAGCAAAGGCCACCTAGAAACCCTGAGTAGAGCCAGAGCTGGTAGTAGTGCTGGCGGCAGTCAGCGCTGGTGAGACCTTAGGTTGTAACACGGATTTTTGTTTTGGACAGATCATTAAGGTATTTCATGCTGTTCTGGTGGATGGTACAATGATACTCAAAAAGAAGCTAAGAAAGCCACCGTTTTTGATTGAAAACACAGGGAAGGGTAGGCACATGAAAAGGCAGCAAGTTAACAGAAGATTGTAAAAAAAGGGGGGAATAAAGGAAAATAAATGAAAAAAAAAACCCAAACCTGCTCAATCAAAAGCAAAGTCTGTGTGTCCCAGACAGCAACTCCACTTTTAACTTATGACTTAAAAGGCACTGAAGGGCAAATGTAAACAATATCAAACATACTCTTAGTAAGAAGCAGAAGGGGCACAGAATGTATGTTGTACCAGACTGACTCAAGTTCCTAGGAACCAAGAGGACTACACAAAGATAAACACTTCACAGAGAACACTTCACAAGAAGTGAGGGAATAAATCTGCTGTACTTCTGATGACAATTATTGCTCAGTGATGCAACTGTAATGCAAAGAGATACAACTGTAAGAAGCATGAGGAAAGGTCTCTTCTGCAGGAATGGGGAAGAGTTAATGTCCATACTCAAAGGCAATGATGTCATGCACAACTTATATTATCCATGTCAAAGATTCTTTGAACCTGTAGCAGATGTACAGAATCACTATTAAGCAAACAGGTGATTAATCAACAGCCTGTTGTACAGGAAGCAACTGAAAACGTTGGACATGTTGTACTTGACAAAATGGAAGCTGAGAGGCAATAAGATTATTGTCTACAAAAAAAGTGAGCACCAGGTGAGGGGAGAAAAGAACCATTAAAATTATTAGTGACAGAAGAACAAGAAAAGAAGTATTCAAAATAGTCAGGAAGAAACTTTGCCTGGAAACGAGTAGGCTTAGAAGAGGGAAATTCTTGCTTCACTTCACAATCAGGAAGGAAAAACATGTAACGGCTATTGAGATAGTTTAATAGAAAAGGATTCACTGCCAGTGAACGCACATCTGCAGTGGCTGGTTTTCCTGTCCTGTATTCTCAAGACACTTTGCATGAGCAGGCATAAATATGAGAGGAAAATATAAGCCATTTAAGGATTATGAAGTTCACTTATTGATATTAACAGATAAACCTGAACCACAGTTTACTGTCTTGTGATCTCATATAACATCCTCTAACTAAAATAACAGTGTTGTCTTTGAGAGAAATAGTGTCCATCTTCCTCTTTCCTTCCCAGCATGTTGCCTCCGAAGTGGGAAGGCATTAAAGACTTTTCAGAGATATTTTACCTGCAAAGTTTAAGGTGAACCTGGTCTCCAATTTGTTGTGCCAGCAATTTAATTCACTTCTGTTGCCGATGGTTTGTTCTCTGGAGAAAGAAAAAATGTGACCCTGCTGGACACCTCATATTACCTTGGTGGCTAATGCTTAATTTTTTCAGTTAGAAGGTGCCTCCCCAGCTCCCTCTTCCCAGATGATAATCCCAGCTAACACCTATGTCCATCACTGGTGGCTGTTTCTATCCACCTGATCCATGCTAGCTCTTGTAAGTAGAATGTCCCATGCTCCTGATATCTGTTGCCTTTATTATTGCACCCCAAACACTGAATTCATGAATTTGTCTGAAGCACAACAAAAGCTATTAAAATTACAACTTCAGAGATTTCTCCTTGAAAAATGCAGCTGTTGACCACTGCCTTTATATTTGCCTTACTACATGTAGCGATAACTGGCTCTTCTGTCCAGACTTAGCCTGTGTATTTTCAGGGATGTGTATCCTTCAAAGCCTTCAATATTCTGGCCTTGTAAGTCCTGTGTATTTACTCCTCAGCTCCTATTAAACATTGCTCAGAAGTAATTTATATTCTGGGATAATTCTATAGCTCTTCAGTCAGTATAAACCACTACCCAAGGGATTATGTGCCCACCTCCCAGCTCACAGGAACTGCCCTCTGTCTTTCCCACCCCCTTTTTCCCTTCCTTCTCATTTGGTCCACTACTCATGTTCAAATGACCACAATATGAATCAGAGAAAGGAACTAGGTTTTTTTTTTTTTTCCTCCTTTTTCCACTCATCCCATTCACCTTTCAGCGGCTCAGCTCCTGGACCCAAGAGAAGGAGCAGCTAGAAATGGGCAGCTGGAGCAGGAAAAAGGGCAGAACTCCACATTTTGGTGTCTGCGTACTTGCTGATTGTACACTCACAGGAGAAACAGCTCATACTTACCTTCTGGGAAGGGTTTTTTATTTCTCAGACGGAAGTGCTACTCTCTACTTCTCATTCTCACTCAATTTCTTTCCCCCCTTGTTCATTGTCAACATCTTCTCCCAGCTTTTCCTTCCCAGTTCTCTTTGCAAAGCCAACTTTCTTTATTGCTGCTGCATTGTTATTTGAAACCAGGGAAGTTTCAAGTTTAGCAACACTAAGTGTCCAAAATGGGTAGCAATGAAGTCGAGTGAGTCTAGGTAAGGATGACTCAAATAGCTGTGGCTGAAGCCTGTGATGTATAAGAAAGACCTAAGGAAGGAGTGCTTGTTCAGCCCAACAAGAGCTGGATGAAGTGGGGAAACTAAAGCAGACTTCCTGCTGGAGGGGGCTGACTGAGAAGAGGGCGCCAAACTTTTCTGAGAGGTGAAACTAAGGGGGAGAAAGGCAAATGGGTAGAAATTGCAATAAGGAAGCATGGGAGTGGTGCAACTCCAGGACAGAAACTGTGCAATCTCCATCCTTTCAGATTTTCAAAATTTGGCAACTTCACTGAGCTTTGCAGTTAGCCCTGCCTGGAGCAGATTAGGTGACTTCCACAGGTGTCTTCTGATCTGAGTCCTTCCTTTCTTTGGCATTGCCTAGAAGGTAGCAATCTAGTACTGGAACATAATTGCTACTATTTATCATGACAACCATGAAATAAAACAAGGTATTTAACTCATACGGCTCTCCTTTCTAGCAGCAAGCTGTTCTCTAATAGCACACTATCGTTCAGTGTAAGGGTTTTGTCATGAGGACTGATACTTATTAGACAATAAATTTTCCCAAATTTATGATGCTCACAGAATCCCGCCTTTTATTTGTCTGAAATCACATAACGTAAGAGACTGATGTCCACCTTCATTAGCTGAATCATTTAAACAAATCTTAGACATGTTACTGTATGCTGTGTAATCTATTAGTATCAAGCTGTATGTGTAAGTAGGTTTATTATTTGTAAGCTGATCAGCTAGTTTATTGTAAGACACCTCACTTTGGAAACATTGCAGACTGACCCTCCTTTTTGATACGTTCTTTGCTTAACGAAGATAGCTACATTTAAGAAGATAAGAGTATCCATTACTTGCATTTTTTCAACATTTTTCACCATTTTCCACCTTTCTAGTTGACTCCATTCCATCTGCTTGTAATCCACTTTCCTGAAAGCTACAGATCCTGTTCATGCTTACTGAAAAAAGGAACGCTGCTTCCATTTATATCTAACCGTTGACTCTGCATATTGTCAAAGGTTGGTACAGTCTCCTGTTCTCAACTTATTTTCAGTACCTTATTCCTTTGCCATTTGCATTGCCTTCAGCTTAATTTGATCTTATTTTCTGATTTTATTCTGGTTCATTTTCCCTCAAAACGCTGAGGCTAGCAATGACAACCTACAAATTATCAGTGTAAGGAAAAGCATGACAGAGAACATGTTCTCACAAGGAAGTACATCTATGACTTTTACGGGGTTTGGTTGTTGGAAATTCTGCTCTTTGCTTTGAATTCACAAGTACAAAACACCTCAACATGTGAAGAGTTGTTTTCTGATAAGCATAATTTTAACTCTGCTATTATTCTTCAGAATTGTGATGTTCAGCAAATGATAATGTTTTGCTGAAAACAAACGTCAGTGTTTTTTGGAGGAGAATGAGAACTCTTTGTAATTACTTGTTATCCTTCAATGCGGGATATCTAAACACAAACTCTAAGACTCCTGTACAGATTATAGTTTTGGGAGAGGGGAAGGAAGGGCATAAGATTGTATCAAAATTTCAGATTTTAATAATATTTCACTCCTCTGAATCATGCCATGTGTCGATACTTCTGTTCATTGCAGAAGACCAGATCTTTATTATCTAAAGCATACCTTCAGAAGGTTGCTGTCATCCAGTAATTACTTAGGTTCTATTAGTCAGTGTTGTCTAAATTCCTGTTTTGATGTAAGGCTAAATTTGAGAGCAAGGATATGGACACATGGTTGCAAGCTCTCTATCCACAGTGGAAGGAGACCAAACCAGGACACTTAAATACAGAAATACACATCAAACTAAGCCCAAACACAAAATGGATTAAAACAAGTAAGTTATTAAGCATTTTTAAAATAACTAAACCCACGAGAGAAGCTTGCCATTATCACAGCCAGTTACATAAACAACGGTTCAATTTGTTGTGTGAATTACAAAATCAGGGGGAAGAGGCAAAGCCCTCAGTACAGTCTCAGTACTAAGGCTCCACCTAACACTCTAGATTTTGAAGTCACAACCAAGTGGCAAATTTGGGAGTTTTTAAAAATTTCTTTTCTATTTCTTCTCATTCTGGAAACGAAGGATGTGAAGAAATTAGAGAATTGCGTGTTAATCAAATCTTGGCATATTGGGCACTGTGCAAATGCACAAGGTCTTATAAAAAAATGCTAAAAGTTGAAAGCTTTGTATTTTGAGTTATTTAAGACTTCTGGGCAAAACTGATAAAATACTGTTCAACTTTGAACAAGTAACAGACAGCATTTGAATTCCAAGTAGAGGAAAAATCCTGTTCCATGAGGAATAGAAAATGCAAAAAATTAAACAGAGATGTCTGTGAAGTAGAAGATAAATATGGATACTCATTTAGGAGTTGATAACATTTAGCCATTTAGGAATTTAATTGCAAGCTATGAAAAAATCTGCACTTCAGCCAAAATCGGGGAAGATTTTTTTTGGCAATGTATTTCTGTGGTTGCAGAGGCATCTTGAGGAGTTGCTGCTTCCCAAGTGTCTTGTTGCTTTCGCCCCTCATCACTCTCTTCAGCAGGCCAGCACACCTATTCAGGCAAAAAAAGAAACTAAGTAGTGAGCTGAACCAGCTGAAATATAACTAGTGAAGCAGCTCTGCTGTCAAGCGTGATGGTCTAGTTCCACAGACAGCTTTCCAGTGGCAATTGAATGACCCAGATATCTGCTGGAGGTAAAACAGAGAAGGGCACAAGCAATCTCTGAGATGGCTGGAAGCAAGGGGCCTTGAAGAAGGAACTGTAGCATCTGTTTTCTGAGGAGAGGTTGAGACACCCGGGAGTGTTCATCTTGGAGGTGGTTCAGAGGGGTTGTGTCATCATGGTTTAGTCTCAGTGGACAACTCAGCACCCCGTGGCTGCTCGCTCACTCCTCCCCATGGTGGGATGAGGAGGAGACAATATAAGGAAAGGCTGGTAGATAGAGACATGGACAGGGAAGCTACTAGCAGCTTCTCGCAAGAGCCACCCTGCGGCCTTTCCCCCGCTACCAAAAAAAAACCCACCACACAAACCCAACACAAAATCTTACCAATACATATAAATAACTGATGGAAGAGAAAGAAGACTACAGAGCCCAGTTCTTCTTAGTGGTGCCTCACATTCACAAACCCTGGTCCTCATGGGGGACTTAATCACCTCAAAATCTGTTGGAAGGACAACACAGCAGGGCACAAGCAATCCAGGAGATTCCTGGAATGCATCAATGACAACTTCCTTCTCCAAGTGATAGAGGAGCTGACAAGGAGGGGAGCCATGCTGGACCTTGTTCTCACCAACAGGGAGGGGCTGGTGGGG
>NW_010239241.1:11162-12757 GCF_000690775.1 Eurypyga helias
AGCAGGACAGCACCATTAATCTCCAGACAGACGACTGAGATCAGCACTGAACTCGTGTTGGGATCTCCTAATCCAGGACCCTGCACCCAGCAGGACCCTCACTGTGTTAGCTGCTTCCAGAGGCACAGGACTTGATCTCAACCTGGATGCTCTTAACTCATATTTAATTGATAACGGGTTTAAATTACAAGTGGGGAGATTTAGATTGGATATAAGCTAGAATAAGTTCATGGAGAGGGTGGTGAAGCACTGGAATGGGTTGCTCAGTGAAGTTATGGATGCCCCATCCCTGGTTGTCTTCAAGGCCAGGCTGGATGAGGCTTTGAGCAACCTGGTCTAATGGAGGGCGTCCCATGGCAGGGGGTTGGAACTAGACTATATTTAAGGTCCCTTCCAACCCAAACCATTCTGTGATTCTATGATAAGGCCGAGATACTTAATGATATTTTTGCCTCGATCTTCACTGGCAAGGGTGCAAGCCAAACCCCAAATCACAGAAGGCAAAAGCAGGGACTGGGAGAATAGAGAGCTGCCCATGGTTAGAGGGGATCAGGCCTGAGAAAACCTGAGGGACCTGAAGGTGCAGAAGTCCATGGCACCTGATTAAATACATCCGTGGACCCTGAAGGAACTAGTGGATGAGGTTGTGAAAACTCTTATCACCATATTCAAGAAGTCATGGCGATCTGGCGAAGTTCCCATTGATTGGAAAACAGGAAACATAGCCCCCATCTTTAAAAAGGGAAAAAAGGAGGCAATGCAGGTCAGTCAGTGTCACCTCTGTGTCTGGGAAGATCATGGAGCATGTTCTCCTGGAAATCATGCTAAGGCACATGGAAAATGAGAACATGATTGGTGACGGCCAGCATGGCTTCACCAAGGGCAGATCGTGCCTGACGAATATGGTGGCCTTCTACGATGGGGTCATGACCTTGGTGGGTAAAGGAAGGGCAATCGTTGTCATCTTCCTGGACTTGTGCAAAGCCTTCGACACATTCCCACGTGACATCCTTGTCTCTAAACTGGAGAGACATGGATTTGACAGAGGGACCGCTTGATGGATAAGGAACTGGCTGGATGGCCGCACTCAGAGAGTGGTGGTCAACGGCTCAATGTCTGAGTGGAATGCAGTGACGAACGGTGTTCCTCAGGGGTCTCTATTAGGATAGGTGCTGTTCAACATCTTTGTCAGTGTCATGAGGGAGACATTGCTTCCTCCGTGAGGAGGAGAGAGCGAGTTGCTACGTGGTGCCGAGCTGCTCGCTGGGCCTAAACCATGACATGAGTCTACAGCCCTGGAGTTTGGTGTGCTAAATTTATGGCTCAATCCAACTCCGTGATTTTTCACCCCAGAAACTCAGAAGTGGTGGTCTTTCACTGACACCTGGTGGATATAAGGCAGAATTGCACACAGGCTCTCATACTCTGGAAGTCGGGAATTTCGTCTCCCAAACCTGCTGGATGAGAGTATCTTGCCTCTCAAAAACTTTTGCCTAAGGAGGTTTCAGTTCTATGCAAGGTTCACGCTACTGCAGTGATGAAGGCAAAGTGGCAATTGTTAATTTACCAGATTAACTTTTGTCAGTCTTGCACTC
>NW_010239241.1:12773-14004 GCF_000690775.1 Eurypyga helias
ATGGGTTTTGCTTTTTCCAGGTGCACACCTAGCTGTATGTTCTACAAGAGCAAAAGCAGGGCAAAACAGTGTTCCTTGTAGTTGGAGCAGAAAGGCACCAAGCATCATGGCCAAAATCAAGCTGTTTTTAGCCCACCTGTGGCTTTGCCTGCTGAGCGGGACAGGCGGATGGGAAGAGGGAACAGCACCTGGTTCCCATGCTGCATTGGTACGCTACTTACAACTGCTGTTGGAATAGCTATAACATTGCCAACATCCTGCCATAGGCTTCCTTAGGCTAACAGAGTCTCACACTTTAGCACAGTGTCATGTACCTCTGTACGCAGCATAAACTTCAACATTTGTTTTGCTGGTACTTACAGGTATGGAAAGACTTTCACTGACGTACTGCATTTCTAAGAAAGTTACTGGATTGTTGAAGAGAAGTTACTGTTTGTATGAAAACTTTCATATGGGACTAGGATAAATTGACTTCAAACTAGGATTATTTCAGTGCAAAATATGTGTATTTTGATAAGGCCTACCATCCGCTGTCATTTGCATGGAGGAGCTCATAGAGTTCATGTATAGGTAGCATAACAGGATCATTAGAAGAGGAAAAGGAAGGGGAAAAAAGAAAAAAACAACCATCTGTCACCATCCTGCCTCTCCCACAATTGAGAGCCATCCCTGGCCATGGACTTACTGGAGTCAAATCAGTAAGTGCATTAATCACCAGTGTGAGGTATCATCACTTACAGCTTACTGTATTTTGCTATATATGTATATAACATATGAAAACATTTCGTTTCCTTTCCTCTGTCCTCTTTAATCATCTTGATTGTCTTGATAAAACAACAGCTCTTGTAAGATAAGTTTTGGCCCTGACTCAAAGCTCTGCACTAAGATTAGCTCCAGCTGAAGCCAAACCTAGAAAGAAGGTGGCAGTTTTCTGACAAATATTTGGGGTCAGATTAATTAACTGCAAGAGTGACTTTCCCTGTTTCAGGACTGCCCTCACCCTGTGCTTCTTGCACAGTGATTTCTGTGCTTTGTTGAAGGTTTGATTCGTAAAATCTTTATTGCAAAATTTTATAGTGCAAAAGGTTTTGAATGAGCTGGTTACTATCCCTACAGCATGCTGTGGGGCTTCTGCTGCATGGCCGGACAAACTAACTCTTCTAAACCATTTTCTTAATTGTTGAAGTGACCTTTGTGGTCTTTTGGTAGTGTTGTGGTTTAACTCTGGCTA
>NW_010239242.1:0-9053 GCF_000690775.1 Eurypyga helias
CAACCAGTTTTTTACCCAGCAAATGCATATAACCAATTTAAGATTTTAGTTATTTGGTTTCCTTTGCCTACTCTTACCACAGTGCTCCTGAAATACTAATTTTCTGATAGTTAGAAATCAATTTCTTTTCTGACTAGGTCTGTACAGTTTGTTCTTGTGTAAACACTGTCCTTAAGGTTTGTTCCTTATGCTTTTCTTTCTGTACTGCCTGTCACTCAGTACTCATAAAGCATAATAGTGTTTTTGTTACAGTTTGGTAGTTTAAACAAGCCAGAAATTTACTCTATTTTTCCTTAAGGGATAATTTAAGATTTAAAATGTATTCACTGCTTCCTGCCTAATTCTGCATTCTTAAACATGTCACAGGAACTGCGACAGTGATCCAGGTTAGGTCATCAGTTCATTGAGACAGATTTTTTGTTGTTGTTAATGTCTTCCTGTAATCAGGCATCTCAAATCTCCATCTGTAATCTTGAGTCCTTAATTAATCTCTGGAGACTTGGTTTGTTCTGTTGTTCTTAGTACTTGGGAACTGAAAGAATTCTGTCAATAGTTTTTTGAGCCTTTCCCATTTTTCTTCAGTCTGAGGTTACCATCTCCCAGGTTCTTGAGGTTCTGTTGTGTGTAACTGACTTGAAAGTAAGTCTTCCATGTTTTTCCTTTCAGGCTCAGGTTTGTTTCTTTTATTCTTGATCTTGTAATATAATAATGGGTTCTTTGGATCCAGTTTGTCTTCAGACTAGGCAAGTTCTACCTGTCTGATAGTGGCTTTCTGATCCTTTCTCCTTGATTCTGTTTGTGGTGTTTAGAGGTCATTGTTTTCTACAAGATCCTTTGTGATTTCTCATCAAATCCTAGTCTCTTGTATAAGCCATCACTTTGGATTTTTAGTGGTTAATTGCTCTGTGATACCTTCCTGGGTCTACTCCACATTTGTCCATTGTGTCAAACTTTTTCCAACACTTTTTTTCAGAGACCTTTTTTTTGTTTGCTATAGTTGTAATCTTTTCCATCAGGGTAACACAACTTTAGAGGTCCAGTTGTTCAGATACTGCATACCAATAAGTCTCTCTTCCCCCCCACCCTCCACTGCACTGTGAAATTTCCACTGGAACTCTATTTGTGATCTCCATCAATACCTTAAGTTCCAGATAACAATTTCCATTTGATAGTTGTTCAGTGGTAGTATGCTTTTAATTACCTGTCTCTACAGTTTTGAAGTCCTTTTTACTGCTATCTCAGTCACTTCCTTGCTTTCTCTTAGAATTATAGAATAGTTTGGGTTGGAAGGGACCTCTAAAGGTCATCTAATTCCCACTGCAGTGAGCAGGGACATCTTTAACTGGGTCAGGTTGCTCAGAGCCCTGTCAAACCTGACCTCGAATGTTTCCAGGGGTGGGGCCTCCACAGCTTCTCTGGGCAACCTGTTCTAGTGCCTCACCACCTCATTGTAAAAAATTTCTTCCTTATGTCTAATCTCAGTCTACCCTCTTTTAGTTTAAAGCTTTTACTCCTTGTCCTACTGCAACAGGCCCTTGTAAAAGGTTCCCCCCCTACCTTTCTTACAGGCCCCTTCATGTACTGGAAGGCTGCAATAAGGTCTCCCCGGAGCCTTCTCTTCTCCAGGCTGAACAACTCGAAATCTCTCAGCCTGTCCCCATAGCAGAGGTGCTCCAGCCCTCTGAGGATCTTCGTGGCCTCCTACAGGCTCTCTCCAACTGGTTGATATCCTTCTTATGTTGAGGGCTTCACAGCTGGACGCAGCACTCCAGATGCTGAAGCCCCTCCCTCGACCTGCTGGCCACACTTCTCTGGATACAGCCCAGGATACGGTTGGCTTTCTGGGCTGCCAGCGCACACTGCCGGCTCATGTTCAGCTTTTCATCCACCAGTACCCTCAAGTCCTTCTCCTCAGGCCTGCTCTCTATCCACTCTCCACCCAGCCTGTACTTGTGTTTGGGGTTGCTCCAACCCATTGCAGGACCTTGCACTTGGCCTTGTTGAACTTCATGAGGCTGGCACAGACCCACCTCTCTAGCCTGGCCAGGTCCCTCTGGATGGCATGCCATCTCTTAGGCTGGTCACCCATACCGTTCAGCTTGGTATCCGCAGACTTGCTGAGGGTGCAGTCAATCCCCTGGTCTATGTCACTGATGAAGATATTGAACATTAGTGGTCCCAGTACAGGTCCCAGTATGGACACCACTTGTCACTGATCTCTGTCCGGACATTGAGCTATTGACCACTACTCTCTGAATGCGACTGCTAACCAATTCCTTATCTACCAAACAGTCCAGGCATCTAATCCGTATCTCTTTAGTTTTGAGAGAAGGATGTTGGGAGGGGCTATGTCAAAACCTTACAAAAATTGTCTTCATATGTTTTTAAACAAGGGGGAGTGAGGGGAGAAATAAGCTGCAAGTTTTCAGGTATGCTCATGTTCATTAAACTATTCTAATTAAACTTATCCTCATTCCCTCACATTGTTTTAGCAGTTACTACAATCACTTGTGGTCAAAGGCAGCAAAAAACCCCGTTCATAGTTGACTTTGTGGCCTCTCTTGTCAACAGCACACAGCCTGAGAAGCAAAAAATGTAGTCAGTCAAGTGTCTGTGTAACAGTCTTACAGGAGGCCCTTTATTCTTAAAGGAACAGACTTTGTCACCAGGGACCAGAGATAAAGTTTCTTCTTTCTTTGCCTAATTCCTTTCCTCTTGTTTCTGCTGTTTAAGAATATCAGCTTAAAAAACGGACATGAGTAGACACATTCTATCTGGGGCTCTGCTACAAGAGATAGTGGTACAAACTCAAATGACATGCACATTCTAAGCAAAGCCCCTGACTCTTGTTGATTCAGTGTAAAACCCTCAAAGCTATTTCATTGGTATTAATCATTTTGCCACTTAATATGCAGCAGGTCTCATAATTACTTTTATCTGTTGGAAGACATCAACTTCGTAGCTCCAAGAAGAGACATTCAGCTGTTGTTATTTGTCCCATAGAAACATGTGCTACTTTGAGTTACAAACAGATTTTCTCCTAGGGTTTCAAGGCCAGCTTTGGGGTGTTTCTGATAATTAGAGCAACATGTGTGCAGTCTGTAGTGTAAGGATGGATTCACCTATTTGTGTTCTTTTATATTAAAAAAATGAACCCTTATTAACTTGGAATAGTCCTTGATATTTACTAAGTCAGTTTGACAGTATTAAAGCGAAATACTGTCTAATTTACTAAAAATTGCGCTGCTGCAAGGTCAGACTTAGATTACTGCTGGTTTTAGTATTTATTTTTATATTCCACATGCAGCATTTCCACCCTTCTGTGAGACACCAAATCAGTTCTCTGAATTGCCAACCTTAATGCCTTAAGCAACAATTTTGAACTTAATAATTTTGTATATTCACAGAAAGGATCAGATACAGCAGAGATTTCCTTCTGAAACTTTCAAGAGTTGCTCTCTCTCAGAAGAAGCCAGAGTTTCTTCCTGATCATCCAATTGTGCTTGAAAAGCCAGTAAGTGCATTTTTCATATTAAGTGAAATTATAAAAACAGGGGTGGCTTTAACAACCCATTTGATAGGAAACATTTTTCTTCAGACTAGCCTGCCAAATTGAAAAATCTTCAATAGACAGATTGAGCAGTTCAGCTCTGTTACTTTTGTACATAACTTTCCCAGTCTGTGTTTGACATCTTCCCATGCCCAGTGCCATACAAAGGAAAAAGTTTTTTAATTTGTTTTTCAGGAAAAAGATCAGGTATGTTTCCAAAATTTAAGTCAATATGAAATCTTATTAAAGTTTTCTGCTATGAAATCACAGTACATAGCTTTGGTATTCTTTGTGAATTCTGTCTCTCTCTTTTCAGAACAAAAGAGCACAATCTTGATAAATTTCTGGCTTGGTGAATGTCTGATTCCAGTGTTTGTTATCCATGCATCAATGTCCACTGCAAAACTCTTAATGAGTTTTAGTGCGGTTTGTGTTACCATTAGCTTTGTTGTTGGGGAGAAATGAGTAGAAATTAATGGTGAATGTGAAGGATATCCAGGAGTGCCACCTTAACCTTTGAGATGAAATAACCCTCAAATACTTCATATGCTAAGAGAAGAAATTCTAATGGTTCACAATCCACCCACCAAGTGCAGGAAAATGTTCTTGGGTATAAACATTATAATATCAGATCAGGCTACATACTAGGCTGCTTTTGAGGCCATCAAGATGTGTTTCTTCCAGAAATAGGATTCCTATCCTGGACAAGTATATCCTGATGACTACTGTGTTGGCCACGGTTCGAGGCAGTTTTAAACTTTTAAAATTTCTGTTCGTTGGAAAAACAAAGTTCAACTAATACATGACACTAATCGGCCTTCCCTGATCTTCATTTTTATATCTTTCTGTTATATTTGTCCTCAAGATGAAAGCTTTTCTTGTTTGAATACCTGCCTGCAGATAGGGAAGTTTCAACTCTTGAATTCCCTAACGTTTCCACCACTACCCCTTCCTATCACTTGAGTTTTTAAGGGAGGGAAATTGTCATAATAACCACACTTTCACATGTTCATAGGTAAAGGAGGGCCCCTGCAGAAATGACATCAGTGGACAAATTGCAAATAACTTGGGTAGAGGGAAAGAAGGATAGTAAAAACTGGTGCATGCCAAGATGGGTTGCATGTTTTTTAAGAGATTGTTTTGAGGCTGGAGTATGTCTGTACGATGAGGTCATAAGTATATCCAGTTTATATATAGTCTTGACTTTGGAAATAAGAGTATCTCACTGTTTGTGAGGCCTGCTTTTAAAGTCTTTCCTCTGCTTTGTGCTAGTCTTATGTATTTAAGCCCCCACCTGCATATGCTAGTTCATCATACAGATAAAAATGCAGTGAATTTTCTGATTCTGTCCAGCTGCAACAGGGGATTGGTAAATGAGAAACCCTTAACAGCCAGGGCGTTGTGTTAGAGTAACATAAAGTGTGTTCTTTAGCTACCACTATGGGTGTCTTACGCACGAAGTATGGGTGGTTGAGTAGGAAGCAAACGGAAAAAAACCTGATCCCGTTAACAGAAAGCAAAAGCTGGTGAATTTGCTGTGTGATCTTGGAGACAGTACTGAAAAGAGTATTGCGAGTATACTGGTCTCATTAGTATATAAAGGTGATATTATTAGCCTGCCACTCATACTTCAAAATTTAGTTCCACATTATAAGTATGAAACTTGGTCAGTGATAGTCTGTGGATTTTTTTTTTCCTGAATAGACTAGAATAAATGTTTTGCTGTTTATATAGGATAAAACTGTCCACTGTTGTATTCTGGTGTTAAAATAAATGTCTAGTGATTTGGAAGTTTGTTTGGAGGTGTGTGAATAGGAATTAAACATAGAAGTTCGTTGGATGTGGATTGTCTTAAGGTTTATGTAAAAAGCATTTCACAGTTCTTGACTGTGTAATCTGAGAAGGCACCTGAAATCAAAGAAAATGTGACGATAAGTTCAAAACTGATTTATCCAGAGAAGGCAGCGATTTCAGGCTCCTTCTGGTGCAATACGGTGACATCAGTCTCTCATGTTAAATAGCCTGCTTCGTGTGACATTTTGCTTATTGAGACTGGATGTCAGAGTTGGAGCTTTCCTCGCTGAAGTGGAGAACAAGTTGATAGTGGAAAACCTACAGGACAAGTACAAACAGCTTTGTTTAGATGCGAACAGTGTTTTCCTAGTGCTGTGACAAGACAATTATAATCTACAGCCTTGTTTTGGGTTTGGGTTTTTTCTGCTTGTTTGTTTGGTTTTTCTATTCCTTGGATGCATTTTGGTAGCTTTTAATGACTTTTCCCAGAATCACTTAGTTTGGAAGGGACCTCTTGAAATCATCTGGCCCAACCCCTCTGCTCAAGCAGAGTCAGCTACAGCAGGTTGCCCAGGATCGTGTCCAATCAGGTTTTGAGTATCTCCACAGGCAGAGAGTTCAGAACCTCTCCATGGAGACATTGCACAGCCTGTTGCAGTGCTTGGTCACCCTCACATTGAAAAAACAATTGACTAGGGGAGGCTGTGAAAGCTGTCTCTTTCATCAGATCTTATTGGATGTTCCTGTTAGTTTAAGAGAAAAAATAAATCAAAAATCTTATGCATAGCTTTTGTGGTTTCTGAATGGGTGGGAGAGATACAGACTAATTTTAAGGACAACCTGTAGCAGAGCTGATATGACAGAAATTATCTGAATGTTGCTGTTCCTGAGAGCTCTGAGGTAAGTGCTGAGGTGGATTTCTGTGCAGTTGTGCTTGTGGCGTCCTGATAACAGGTCATGTAACGACAGTACTGTTTTGGTAGAGCAGTACCAGAAATGTTTGTATCCTGATGATGTCATTATGCAGGTCTTGCTTTCAGTGGAGTGTGCAAAAACACTTAATACACTGAGCAGTAAGTGGTGTTGAATTGTTCCATTATCCATCCTTTTTCTTCTGCACTTTAGTTTCCTTCATGCAATAGATTCTGTGGTTACACGCGAAAATTCCAGTGTGTTGACTGATCCCACATCACCCATTTTTATGTTCAGAAACCAGAGGGATTAATGAGATGCATGTGTAAATTAAATGAATGATGCTTTAAAGGGGCAGAAAGAGGCCCCCAAGTAAATATCTAATGACAGACAATCCCTCAACATGCCAGTGAGCTTGCACTTTGGAGCAGGTGGCAGTCAACAGTTTGCCACTGAATTGAGTATTCAGGTGGTTCTTACCTGAAGACTTGAATTTTTGAAGTCACTGCTGAAGTATATGCCCACCTATGAGTGAAAGCCCTATTTTCAGGTGGAGGAAGCTACCTGGAGTGACTTGTACAAGAGAGATGCTGTTGTTACGGTTGGTGGGCTGTGGGCTACGTTTATTCCATGAGACATAGGGGTATTTTGAGATGCGAGGATCAGGCTGTACCTACACATAGCTCAGCATCTGAACTGAACTGATGTTACTATGTTGACAGTCTGCCATGAAGATTTCAGATTTAGTTTGTATGATTAATGAAAGAAGAACCATTTGCTTTAATGAAAAAAATACCAAATTGTTAAATGTACATGGAGTAGAAAAGGGTTAGGAGCAGACCTATGAACACTTGGTTTAAATGACCTCTTATAAATGGAGTAATTTGCGGGTTTGTTTGCCTTTCAGGAAAAGAACCACCCTTTTGTTGACATATGCAAGAAGTGACAGGTTGTCTGGAAGATAAATCCATCAGTGAAGGAGCTATGTATGATGTAGATCTTTAAGATTTTTGAAGGTATTTGGGTGCCTAGAGGTGAAAATTGGACCCTATGAATGTTATGGAAATGCCTGTTTCTTCCTGTAATTGCCTGAATACTTTAAAAGTCAAACCATTAATTTGAAATTCCTGAGATGGTAATACAGTTACAGTGAAAATAAATAATTTTACATTTTGCTGTGACAGAACTTTGTCCTTGAGTTGTCTGTGTTATGTAGCCATATAGTTTGTCTGACCAGAAATTCTAAACCAAACTTGCCTGGGGCCTTTCGCTTTCTCCCATCTCCCTTCCTTGCAAGTAATAGTAGGACCAGACTGACATCTTGGCATAGGAAAAGAGCCAGCCAGATCTTCAGGAATATGAGTAGTTTTGCTTTTACTTTGCTAAAGATGAGAAACTTTTAAACTTTCGCTGATTTGTCAGTTCGGAGTGCATTATGGCTGTTTGAGAGTCTTTTTAAGAGCGAACAGATCTGTAGTTGGATCATGTCAATATGGAAAGCTTTGAACTGCAGTATTAAAAGCATTCGGTCTTGCTCAGTTACTGTAAGAAGATTTAAAGGTGAAATTTGTCTCTAACGTGGGCACCTAAATTTAGGTGTGTTTGATTCAGTTGCCTAAAGGTGTCACCTGAGACATGTAGAAGATCTGAAGCAGCTGCATGGGGCTGGCATAAATGACACACAACCTGTAGGTAACTCGTGCCCTTCTCAGCTGGGAGCTGCAGACCAGCTGGGATACCCCGGTGCATCTCACAAGTACTAGATGCCTGTGGTGGTTTAGTCCCAGCCAGCAACTAAGCCCCATGCAGCTGCTCACTGGCCTCCCACTGCCCCTAGGTGGGGTGGGGGAGAGAATTGGAAAAAAACCCTCATGGGTTAGATAAAAACAGTTTAATAAGACAGCAAAGGAAGAGGAAATAATAATCATAATAACACTGATAAAGGAATGTGCAAAAACAAGTGACTAACAATGCAACAGTTGCTCACCACCTGTCCCTGGGCAGCGATTCCCACCTCCTGGCCAACTCCAGGTTTATATACTGAGTATGACATTATAGGGTATGGAATATCCCTTTGGCCAGTCTGGGTCAGCTGTCCCTGCTATGCTCCCACCCAGCTCCTTGTGCACCTCACCACTGGCAGAGCACGGGAAGCTGAAAAGTCCTTGAATTAGTATAAGCACTACATCTGCTTAGCAACAGCTGCAAATGTTGGTGTGTTATCGATGTTATTCTCATACTAAATCCAAAACACAGCACTAAGCTGGGTACTAGGAAGAAAATTAACTCTATTCCAGCCCATACCAGGACAATGCCTTTATTTAAGCAACTAATTTTGCCTCCAAACTCCATTGATCAAATAGGAGGTCAGATGCTGTGGTCATATCCAGGTACCTAAACGGGACAGCTTTCTTAATCTTGAATTCAATCCTGGTCATGGTTTCTGAAATACGGAACCTTACGGCAATGAAGATGGCTTCTTTGTAGTCTGAATTCCCCACTTCTAATTACGTATGGTAATGTGTCGGTCAAGTTGAAATAAAAACAGTTAAATCCTGTAGTGAAGAAGATAATTTCAGGAATATGACTTTTAAGTCACTTTTTGGGTACTGTTTGTAACCTTTAACTGAAAATGAGTGGAGAGAGTGGTCATTTAGTGTGTAGAGCTTGTCCAGCTTTCATGGAGGTGTGGGGTTACAATAGTCACTTGCCTTTTATTCTTGGACACACCTACTGATCAGATGCAAGACTTCTTAGGGAAAAAAGTATTTTAGATTGAGTGCACCCTCAGCAAGTT